>NC_138669.1:10637770-10840656 GCF_964273445.1 Streptopelia decaocto
TGGGGAGTTCACGTCTCACTGCAAAGTTTCCTCTTCATTTCAGGCATTATGGCACAAATTTTCTTCTTGCGAAGCTCTGAGACAATTGCTGTCCTTGCTGCAGTGATATTAATGGGGTGTCCAGGGCCAAAGGTAAAACTAAAGTACGTAAGTAAATGTTTGCAGGATCAGGACCTTATTCAGGCATAAATCAGGTAGCTCTGGCCAACAATAGAACTACCTAAGTATAAAATCCCATGTAAGCCAGTAAGATCAGCTCCAAACCTGCTATGAATTTGCTTTTTGTTTCCATGCCAAGAATATATCACTTTTAACTGCTGCAATCAGGTCTGGTCCTTTTTATTTTTTTTTAAGTGCTTTTGGGCACATTTATTTCCCGTCACCAGCAGATACGCACGGAGCCTGACCCTCCTTTTCTTGGGCATGCCCCAGCCTGCTTCGCCCACAATAAGTTGTCCCTATCAGAGGATATATTTTTTTCTTTCCTTGCCTTTTTGTTACTGCATCCAGTAAACAAAGGGCAGCAGCAGCAATCCAAAACCGTTCTTTATATTTGCCTGGGAACAGAGTCAACTATTTGTTGGTCTTTTGTTATTGTTGCCTTTTTTTCTTTTTCTTTTTTAACTGATGACCGCTTAAACGGCTACTGATACCTGTGGCGAAGCGCATACTGGTGACACAGTATTTGTTACCAGATGGCATTGGGCAGTCACAGAGGGGCTGTGGCAAGGACAGGGAATTGCATGCGGGAGGGAACAGATCAAACAAAAAAGGTCCAAGGAACCCTCCTGTCCCTCCTGGAGAATGTGAAAATAGTCTGCAGGGTTTTCCTGGTCATTGTACGTGCCTCAGTTTCCCCAGTTCTCAGTGCACTGTTTCAAAATGGTGCCCCAAGATGAGAAGCTGGGTGATGTTTGCACTCGGTTGAGCCAGGAGGAGACCGGTTCTTGGAAATGAGGTTGGACAAAATACCTGGGAGAAGGAAGGCAGGAGAGATGGTAGAGAGAGGAGGAAGCTGGAGCCTGTTTCAGCTCGAGGGCAAACTTCTGTTGGCCTCTCTATCCATGTGCAGCAGCACTGGCAGTGAAGGCAGGTCCCAGATCGGTCTCCTCGTGGCAGACACCAGGAGAAGTGTCCGGGATCCTCTTCCCATCCCCACTGGTCCCTCCAACTACAGCCCATGGAAGGTGCTCCGAAAGCCTGGGCAGAGCCTCCCCTGGCCCATCACACCAGGGCAGCAGCTGTGAGGACCAGGTGCACGTTTTCCAAGTGACATTTAGGCTCTTCAGTCATTTTTGAAAATGGCCTGGAAGGTCCTAAATTATGTGCTGTAGAAAAACGCTGCCTGTGACCTGCTTCAACGTGAACATCCCGTATAGCGGGGTATTTTTATAGGCTCTGCCTTCCATGTCTCATGTCTTGAAGCAGAAGAAAAATCCACCAGGTAACTGTAGCTGCTGTTCCCACCATTGTGTTTCCCTTGTGGCCTCACTGCCATAATCACAGCTTGGGTATGTCTGAAATGAGAGTTCTTCTCTAACACCACAGAGGGTGGCAGGGAAAGCATGTCACCCTGAGCTGGCATCCTTCAGAAGCCATTATTGCAAACAAAAATGAAGAAGTGCTGGGGGAAGCCAGGTGTGACTCGCAAACAGCCATGCTGGAGCATTTGTCTGGGCGTCTGCCCTGAGGACATCATGGAAGGGACTGCCCATCTGCCCCATGGTGACGTCCCTGGCCATGGATCCTGTGTGTCCAGCTCAGCTGCCAGCACTCCTGTCCCCATGCTGGGGGCACTGACATGGGCTGGGACACCCTGGTTCCATCAGAGCCATTTGTCCCCCCTGGTTGCTCAGGAGCAGGGGTGAGAGCTGCTCCCCTGCCTCCGCCAGCCATAATCACCATGCTGCAAAACAGACCCCCCCCACAGTGAAACGTCCTTGGGAGCCATATGGCATCTCTGAGGCTTTGATCAAGTTGAACAAAACCCGAAGCAGCCCGGCAGGTTGGACTGCAAGCCATGGCAAGCCGGGGGGATGCCTGTCCTATGCTGCTTGGGGTGTGCAGGCTGCCAGCCTGGGCATTAACAAACCATCTTGGTGTCTCCTGGCAGTGCCTGGTGGAGGTGCTGGTGAGATCAGGGGGTTTGCATGTGCAGGAGGATAGTTTTGTGGTCAAGTGATACAAGTGGAGGGAACAGCTTGGGGATATGAAGTGTTTTGCTGTAAACCCAGGCCATAAAACGCACAGTTCAAACCTGTTGAGGTGATGGTGATGGAGAAGGAGGTGATGGAAAAGGAGCCTCCTCCTGCAGGAGCCGCAGGGGTCACCTGGGGCTGAAGAGCAGAGAGATATTCATTTGTTATGCAAATGTCTGCTTGAGCCTGGTGTAGACAGTGGAAAGCTCTTGAATTATTTTAAGCAGAGGACAAAAGTTCTTTCCCTCCCCCTATCATCTTGGATCCGTGTAACAACAAAACAAAACAGAAACCTCTGTGTGAACCATCTGACAATGATCAGCACTCGCTTTCCTGGCAAGAGTGGGGTGGCCAGGAGTACACAGGCCCAGGGAAACAGAACAATTAAGATAAAAAATTGTATTAGAAGCAGCCAGGCTTTATTTTCTCTTGATGACAGTATGAACTAATCATCCTCCAGCCTTATCTCTGTGATCATGCTGGGGACAGGCGAGCTGCAGGGTTGGTCAGGGTGATGGGCAGAGATGCTGCCCCGCTGCCCACCTGGGGCTGTGGCGCAGGCCAGGCTCTCCAGGTGAGGAGGGGAACCAGGGGGGCTATTTTGGATGCATGAAGCACTTGCAGGCCAAAAGTTCAAGCTGGCAGCCTGGTTGATGCAGAAAAGCCACCCGTGCGCAGCGATGAGCTTCCTGCACCGGCTGCAGCTGGGCTCTGCCGCCCGGGCACCCGCCGTGCTTTGCATCAGCAGATGTGCATTGCACAACTGCTAAGAAAATCCCTTCAGTATTTACATAGTGCTTGGCGGTGCTGAGGGGACAAAGCGGAGCCTTCCCCATGCTGTTCCCATGGGGAAAGCGGCCAAACCCGTGGTGTGTGCTCCTGGAGCAGCAGCTGTGCTCTGCCACAGCAAAAACCTGTTTTCCAGACAGATTGCACCTCTCTGGAGTGGTTTTTCCCCTAAGCCAAGCTCTCCTCTGGCCTCAGCATCCCATCAGTTTATGTGGCATCCCTCACAGCTCGCCTTGTCCCCAACTCAGCTCAGGGAGAGGAGGGAGGTCTGGACAAAGCCCCTCACCATCGTCTGCGCCAAGGGGTGAGACCAAGAAGGGCCACGATGTGACTGGAGAGAGCTCAGCAGCTTTTACTCGTCGTATCATGAACAAAAGAACTAGTATTGTGAATGAAAGAATAAGTGTGTGCCACAACAGCCCATCCTCAGAGCTGAACTGTGATAGAAGGTGACACTGGCACAAGCCTCTGCTGCAAACTCTCCACTGAAATTCTTCACTGCTTAAAAGCAGTTGCTCTCATGGGCATTTTAAAAAATGTTAGAAAAATCTGTGTGGGCATTACAATGTTTGTTTTCTCTGATGACTATTTTAAATCTTGTTTTCCATAAAAAAAAATCAAGATAGATATGCATTGAAACTGTGCCTTTAAATGCGGCATGCTAGTAGCCACACAAAACTAAACACGAAATTAAGGAGAGGTGGAGTATGTGCCTAAAATCTGTGAAAAGCTAAAGCCTTTTATGACACGTGCTTGGCAGCGTTGGTGCCCAGGGACTGAGGCCAGGGCTCCACACCGGCAGCTGGTGCCGGGAGGGTTAAAGAAGTTGGATCAGCCTGTGAGGAGGGAGTTGGGGCTGGAACGGGCCTTCCCAGGAGAGGATGCTGGCACCAGCTCCTTTGGTCGTCCCATGGCACCCAGCCCCTGCCAGCTGCCCGTATGCCCGGCAGGGCATGGCTCACAGCTCCCCGGGAGAGGCCGAGGGGGACGTTTGGCTTTAATCCCCTGCTGGTTTCCAGCCTTGGAGAGGAGTCGTGCAGGGAGCTGCACCCTCCCCCAGCTCATCGCTGGGGCTCTCTGCTTTTGTTCCCTTGCCGGGGACTTGGCCAAGTGGCGTTCGGCCCGAGCTGAGGGAGAGATGGCCAAGAGTGCGCAGAGTTCCCCCCAGCAAGCCAGGAACGGGGGGCCCTGCAGCAGGAGTGGAGGCACCCCAAAGGCAGAGGCAGAGCCCTGCTCTTCAGCAAGTATTTCAAAACATCAAAGTCATGCTTGATGCTGTGTTACCCGAAGAGCACAATGCTCAGGGGCAGGAGCAGCTCTGCATGTGTCCTGCTCTGGTTTTTAGGAACCAAGCCTTCCCCCGGGGATGGTCATGCCCAAAGCTGGGGATGGAAGATGGGGAACGGCGGCGTGTGGGAAGAGCGGTGGCACAAACCCTGATGAATGTCATGCTGAGCTATTTTAAGATTTTTTTTTTATCTTGCTGCCCTCTGACAAAAATGTGCTTTGGAGTAGAACTTATCATGTGCAGTTCAGCACATGGGGGGCTGTTGAGGGGGTGACTCAATTGATCCCCATGAGCCAGGGACGGGCGACGCAGAGCAGGTGAGTGGTGGTGGAAGCAGCAGCCGTGGGTGCTGCTGGTGCTGCCATGGGTACGTGCCATGGATTTGGGCACAAACTGGCATGGTCCTGACCCAGCCAGCCTGTCTGGCATCTCTCCAAGGGAGCAGATAAAAAACAGGTATCTGAGCCAAAATCCCAGCCCAGGTCTGAATCAGGGGAGCACCAGGGTTTGCTGGGCATCACCCAGCCCATGGGGCAGCCACGGGCAGACCTGGGCTGCGACCTTTCCTACCTCCAGTTGCTAAACTTTGGATTGACCTAAATAGAGTGATTTATCAGATGAAAGATGCTGCCTACTGTAGCCACCGTTCCCCGTGGTTATGCCCCAAGGAGCACAGGGCATCATATGCAGACGCAGGCCAGGGTGCGTGTCCCATGGTTGCCACCACCACCAGGTCCTGCTGGCTCCCAGCAGAAGACAAGAGGGTGCCAGGTTGGAGTGAACACTGCAGGTGAACCCCCCCGAAGTGAGGACAACTCTGCAAACACTCAAACTGGCAGCACCACCCCCTCACTGCTGCCAGCCCAGGGTTCTTGTGAGTTATCACCCTGGCCCTCTCGGCTCCTGGAGCTGGAGATTAGGGAGCTGCCTGTTATCAGTTGCCAGCCCCGCACCCGGCCCCGCACCCACAGAGCTCCTCTTTCGGTCTTACTCACTGGAGAAATGAGTAAGCCTGTTTAACCGTCGCGCTGTGATGCTCTCGGGCTTGGGCTGCACTTGGCTGGGTTGGGTTGATCGGGTTTCTTTAAAGCATCTCAGCACAGAAACCTGTAGCAACCAGGACTTGTTGCAGACACCTGTGGGAGCTGGGGCTGTGCAGATGCTGTGTGCTGGAGCTCAGTGCACCGCATGTACCGAGCCCCGTGTGTCTGATGGGGTTGGGAACAGGAAGAGTGTCTGTTTGTGTGTACGAGATGTGGATAGGGAAATTCAGGGTTCTCACTGTGCCAACAACCTGACAGCACCTCCCTTGCACAGAGACCCCCACACCTGCCCCCAAACCTGTGCACAAAGCTCATGGTCCAGTCTCTGAACTGGATGCAACTCCTGTGTGTGTCCATCCCGCTGTCCATCTGTCCGAGCAGGTCTCAGCCCCTCCAGCCTCCTCCCCACACCACACTGGGATGTTCTGCACAGCGGCCATTTCTGGCAGTTTAAACAGCAGCTACAAGAAAATATTCATGCGCTCTTGAGCTTTAGTAGGCACATGATCCGGACAGTGCCAATGGTGTAAACATTTGGACTCAATTTATCATTTTTCCTGCAGGCTCTGTCTCAGCCGTGGGGCTGCAGAGCTGGGGCTGGAGCTGGGGCTGCCCTGCTGCCCGTGGGGAGAGGGGCTGGGGCAGGTGGCTGGCAATGCCAAGCCAGGGCAGCCTGGCAGCATTTACCCAACCCAATGGGATATTTTTTAATATATATATTTTTTTTTTCCATTCAAGCCTGCTGGCAGGACTGAATCTTTCATCCAGATTGCAGATGCCCAAAATATCTGTATCCTGGACTGAGCAGACTGAGGCTGAAGAAATGTTTGTGATCAGCTGATTGAAGAGCACATACGAGAATGCAAAAAGACAGACAGAGGCAAAGTGTCTGAGCATGTATGGCAGCAGTGGATTAGAGGATGGGGGTCACCACCGGGCCCTGCTCCAGCAGGAGCCAAAGATGCCCCTGGATCATGAATGCCCATCTCCCATCCACAGCTCTCACTTCAGCATGTGATTTTTTTTAAACTTTTTCCCAGCTTCCTGACATGTGAGCAAAGTCCAGTAGATGGTTTTTGACCAGCTCACACTCATCCCAGCAACACTAAGGCCCAGCTCAAGGGCTGCGTCCTGCCCAGCCCCGCAGCAAACCCTTCCCACCGGCTGCATCCGCACCAGCAACGCCTGCATCTTACCGGGGCAAAGACGGCGTTTCCAGCCCGAAGGATCCTGGCAACCTGGTCCCAGATTTGGCCCACAGGCTGGGGACTGGGCTGGGGTGGCAGTAAGTGGTGGGGCTCCTGCAAAGCTGGGGTCAGCCCTTGGGGTGCTTTAGGGCTCCGCAAATGGGGAGCCTGGAAAAGGAAGCAGGAGCTATGATTTATATATAAACCACTATGATTTACATGTCAAAAAATACAGGAAAAAGCCACAGCACAAAGTGAGCATGGACAATACAGCCTAAAGCGTCTGATCACCCCTAAACTACTCCTACCTCCATTACATTGGTTATATTATTCTCATTTGAAACAAGGCATCCATATGTATTGTTTCCCCCCTCTCTCTCATTGATTGATAGAAAATGTGTTTGTTCATACATACATGTTTCTAAACAGATTTATATATTATATAAATAAAGTATAAATGTTTTTATACATACAAATTCATTGGAAAAACGAAACAAAATTGGTTTACCTTACTAAAAGGGCATGAAATAAAGAGTAACATACGCTGCTGAAAAAGGATCACATGCAGTTTTTGGAGGGTTTTTCTCTCCCTGAGGGCTCATTCTACTGTGTTTATGTCTAAAACCTGCTACTTTTAAAGCCGGCTCACAGAAAGCTAATGGTGTGGTTTATTTAGTTCATTTCACTTTCATTTTGCAAAGCTCAGGCTTTGCTCCGTGTGTTAGCATGTAAGCAGCGCATGTAAACACAACCAGCTGAGCCTGCTGGAGAAAGCAAAAGGCTCTCGGTATCCGCATGTGCTTTGACCCCCCCGTGTTTATCTAGAGGTGGAGATTAAACGGGAACCACTCAAGTGTGCTTAGTCTGACTTTAAAAGATCTTTTGAGTGCTAAACATGTAATAAGATGCTTAGTGCTATTTTCAAACCAAGATGTATTCCTGGCTGATTTACAAAAGGCCACGCTCTCCAGCTTTAGGTGGGTAAATGCTTTTAAAAATCAGCTCCTGGGACTTTGGGGCTCATCGATTCACTAGGACTTAATGATGAGGCTGCCCGAGCCACTTCCCAAAGCGGGAACTGAGCTCCTCACTCACATCAGTCCTTCAGATTATTTCACCTTATGCTGCCTTATCTCATTTCTATTTAAGTCTGAGTATGGTGGCTCTTGAATGAAGATACAAAACACGCTTTAATAAGGGGTCACTAATACTAACGGGAATGCAGCAAACCCAGGGGTTGCTGCAGAGACTGCAGCTCAAAGTTGCCCATGAGGAGAAGGACAAAAAAAACACAAACATATAAGCACATGTATTTTTATATATAAATTATGCAGGGTGTTTCAAAAGGGTGAACCCAATTTCAGAGGTCCAGTGATTTCAAGTTGGGGCCACCTTTTTTAAATACCCTGTATATGTGTCTTTAAATATACCTGGATACAATTATATATTCAAATTATATTTAAGTTTTTATATATATATATATATATATATATCCACAAATAAATAAATATACTTATGCGCATACATTTAGGGCTCTTTAGAGAAAGGTGTGTAAGCCCTGTGCTCATGGGCAGTGCTGTCCGAGTCCCTTCTGACAAACGCCGCAGCCCCCCGAGCACGGGCACACAGTTAATAAATCTGAGCCTTTAATTGCTCTCTCACACGGTGCGGCCTTATCTGAGCCATTGTCCCTCTCACTGTGCCTCGTCACAACAATGTGTTTCCAGGTTTGTGCTGCTGGTGTCAGCAAAAGGATAAATCTGACGTATCTGGGTTTGATTTTTTAGGTACAAATCCCCCCAATAACACGTTCCTATTTGCGTGGTTCCCACATGATGTGTCTGACATGGCGAGGCGGCTCTGCCTGGGTGGGGGATTTACAAACCCTCTGCTTGTATCATCTCATGTAAGGTACCATTGCTTTGGTTACGTACTTAAAACTATGCAAAAATTACTGGGGGACAAAACAAACAAACAAAAAAACCAAACGCACAAAACCAAAACCAACCAACCAACCAACCAACCAACAAAAGCCCTAAAAAATTCTAAAAAATAAAAAAACAAAACAACCCACCAAACGACAAGAAAAACCCACATCAATCTCATTGCTAAATCCATCAATAAAGGCAGAGGGGGCTGCTGGTGCTGGGACCACTGGGGCAGGAGAAGCCCTGATCATCATCACAGCTGGTTGTTATTCAGGTCACAAGAAGAACTGATGTCTCGGGTACCCAAGGGAGATTTATGTATCTATTCCCCCACCCCCTGCTATAATTTCTGGAAGTTTTCCGCCGCCCCGGGCAGTGCGGGGCCGCAGCCGTATCAGCAGCCGCGGGTCTATCGGGCTGAGCAGAAGCTTTTCCAGGAACTATCTAGTGAAACACATGACGGTGCCCCGGCCGAAGGGCGATACGTGACAGGCATTCACCGGGCTCCCGGCGAGTCAGTTGACTTTGTTATTCAAACTATTTTAGTGATGGGTTTTTTTTAATCCCAGGCTTAAGTTTTTCTTTTTTTCTTTTTTTTCTTTTTATTTTTTTTGTCTCTCTGAACAAGGGAATCTCTACGCTGGCAGGATTCAGACAGGCACAAAGGAGGGAAAAAAAACAGTTTTCAGATGGGGGGGGGTGGGAAGAAAAAAAAAAGGATGCTGTTAGCATTCCCTGTATACAAAGGGGTTAAAAACATTTTGCTGTGAACTTTATTTTAAAGGGTAAGCACCGACAGCAGCCCAGTTACTATGCAAATAAATCCTGCGCTCGGCATTTCCCTCTCAGCCGTAAAGTTTTGGTGCTGGGGCTCATTAGCACTGGGAGCCGGGCTGGGGGGGCTGGCAGTGTCCTGGGCCCCCCCGTGTCCCCAGCCATTCCCCCTGGGGTCAGCCACTGGCTGGGGCTGCCACTGCAGAGCCCCAGATGGGCACTCGTGGGACTCCCCGGGTGTCTCAGCTAGATAATGTGGGGTGGCGGGGGCGAGTACTGCAGGGTTCAGTGCCCGCCCGTCCCTCATCAGGGTTTGGGTGGCTGCTGGCAGCAGAGACCTTGGCTGTGCCTCTGTGACAGGGACACCCCAAAGAGAGTTAGTACCTGGAAAGGGCAGAAATCGCACCCCAGCCATCCCCTGGTGGGGAGGGCCAAAAGCTCACCCTGACAGCCCCGATGTGATGGTTTCCTATGGAAAAAAAAAAAAAAAAAGATTCACAATGCAAATGACTGGGCATGTGGGCACAGCTGCTGGGAGTTGGCCTGGACTGATCATGGCCACAGTGATGTCCCCAAGACAAAGTCCAGACCCCATGGCTGCTCCCACCCTGCCAAGACCATCCAGCCCTCGCTGCTCCTCCCTGCATCCCTGTGTCTGCACGTTGCTGCACCAAAGCTCCTATAACAGCACCGTGACTCCAAAACTTGTGCCCACCCCGGGCTCCCATCTGCCCGCAGCAGAGCTGAGCTGCCTGGGGCGAGCCCAGGACAACGTGAGCCACACGGTAGAAGAGGATGCTCCATCAAGCAATGCATGCCAACAAAAATTATATATATATATATATATTGCAAGGTGATTTAAGCACTTGTCCCGTGCTACCTTGAGCAGCCAGGAGCCACAGAGCCACTGCCTCTCATCCACACCCCATTGCTCGTGCACTGTGTAACTCCTGTCCCTCTGTCACTGGGGGCTCATCCCCCTTTTGCAGCCAAGCGCCGGGTTGAGGAAGCACTTGGGCTCCTTTTGGGGGCACAGGCTCCCCTCACCCCCTGCCATGGCAACCCCACTTCCACCTGGGAAGCTGGAAGGCAGATTTCATTATTATCCTGCCCGGCCACAATTTCACAGTTGAGTTTCCGCACACAGGAAGGCAGCAGGTTGGGCTGTTGTTTTGATGTGGTTGTTTCTCAAAATGAGCCCGGAGCCAAAGCGAGCAGGATCCAGGAACGGCATCCGACGGTGGCGGGCGAAGGCGGCGTGCTGCTGCTCAGGGCAGCCTCGATGCTGGCGGGTTTGGCCACCTTTCAGGAAATTACAGTCAGCTAAATGGGAAATCATCACTCTTTTCTCTTGAAAATGCAGCGGACACTTTTTTTTTTTCCAATGACAAATTAATCTTTGGAGGCCTTGGTCTTCCTATTGACCTGGGGAGACACAGGTGCCCCGTGAAGACAAAAGGCGACGATCAGCAGTGCTGGAACCAGGCGGGAACAACGGGGACCGCAACACGGCTCCTGGCACCCTCACCCACCTCCGAAATCCTCCCCTCCCTCCTCCTCAGAAAGACTCATGGCAGGGAGAAAGAAGAATTGCTGAATAATCTCTGGCCCTGATAGTACTTCAAAGGCAGTTTTCTGGGGCCAGGCTGTGCTCTTCGCCAGTGCCGTGCTGGATGTGGCGCTCAGCTCTTACTCCTTTGGCAGCCCCACAGCCCTATCCAGAAACTAATTACTTAAAAAGGAAATAAATGTCACCCACACAGTTCTAAGCAAAACCCAGGGCAGGACAAAAAGCCCCATCAGGATCTGCATTCTCACACAACATGAGCAAAGGAGGAATGAGCTGTTTCCATTCATTGAGATAGGCTGTTTACTCTGAGGCCTACTGATGACATTAGACTTGCCCACTGTGTGTCTTTACATCCACCAGGGCAGGTGATCAGAGGGCTGAACTGCCTCTGCTTCTGTCTTACAGCACCATCTTCCCCCAGGAGGGCTTTAGGCATAATCACCTTGTGAACAGCAACACACGTCGGTAACAAAGATGCAGGGACTTCCTGGCATCATTTCTGCTGTAACCTTCACAGAGTTGAACTAGATAACTAGGACATCCAAATAGAATAATTGTATTTACTTTTAAAAGCTGATATTCATAGCTTGTAATGGTCAAAATCTGAAAACCAGATTTCTAAAGAAAGTTGGCAAGGGAAAGCGCAACATGGCTGAGTAACCCAAAGGAGGCTGAGGGGTGCAAGCAGCCTGGCAGAGCCTCAGCACCGCCCACAGAGCCCTTAGCTTGAGCAGACCACACGCTTTGGGATTGATTCAATTCAGGAAAAACAAACAAACAAAGAAACACCCACCCCCCCAAAAAAAACCACACACCAAACAGACACACAAACCCAACCAAACCAATCAACCAAACAAAAAACCAACACAAAAAAAACAACAACAAAAACTCCAACACCAACCAAAACAATCCCACACTAAAAAAAACCCAAAACTAAAACACAAAAGCCACACACAAACCCCAAACAATAACAACAATAATAATAATAAAAGACAAAACCAAACAAACCCAAACATACCAAAAAAAACCCCAAACCCAAGTAAACTTATTTTAAGCAAATAACAGAAGGAAAGCGATATCCTGAGGATTCTGGAGTAAGACCTGATCTCAGCTGTCCCAGTTTCCAGCACTTTACACCCTCTGCTCTGCTCTGGGTGTCAGCAAGTGCCTGGTGCTGGACACGAGCATTGGGGATCGCACAGCTCCAACGTGACACTGAGGTGCCAAGAGCCACAGGTGACCTGGGAACAGGCAGAGCGAGCAGCTGTGCGTAGGATGGGCTGCAAGGGATGGCGATGCCCGCACGATGCCCCAGCGCCGCGTCGGGATGCGCTCGCCAGGCTCCCCAGACCATGAGTTCCCAACCTGCCCGAGCACAGTCACGGGCAAAGATCCTGCGCAGCCACATCACTAAATCCGAAAGTACTCCCTGATGGACTCCAGCCAAGCAAACATGGTACCATACGCTATCGAATAATTTTAAAAGTTAAAATAGTTTATTGCTGTTCTTTGTAGAAATGCACTTAACTTACATCATCTGTTCTCTTCCTTTATTTGGCTGTTGGATTATAGGCATAAAAAGGTTACATTTATCCATTTGTTCAATGACGTAACACCTTTTTCTCTCTCATGGTATTCTCCTAAGCTTTGCTGGCCAACAGCCCCAAATCTCTTTTACATAAATACTGTAAATGTCTCCATAGGTTGCAGCATTGTAACAAAAGATCTACCAAAGTAGACAAAATGTTCAGTATTCTTGGTTGTTTTTTTTTGCATTTAAAAATATACCTAAATTTGAGATAATCTTAACAGAGTAACAATTACAATAAGAAAATAGTACAGTGCGTTGACTAAAGGAATATTCTGCTCTCCTTCAAGCCAATATTCCCTTTTGCATGTTGAAGTGATTCAGCAATTACTTAGGAACTTTTACCTACATACAATAATTTAGTAAAATGAGAATTAAACAAGGCAGATACTTACTACTATTCTTCTGTCTGCAATTCACAGCTCATGCGAACAAAATCGCAATAAATATTAAAAAATAGTTTTTCTTTTGTTTCTTTTTTTTTTCTGTAAGGCATCTCTGAGTATTACAAAGTTTTTGTACAACCAAAAAATAAGATTGCTTTTTATCCACGTTCTTCGAGTACCTCTGTACCTCAACAGTAATTAAGAAGGTTGCAAGGTTTGCTGAGGAGGGGAGGACTGATGGGGTAGGACCAGAAAGACGACCAGAGGTGATGGAAGCAGACCGTGATGTGTGCAAGAATCTGTATGTTTTCCTGTGAAACATTTCAGTCACTTTTAGAACATCTTCAAGACAATACCTGTCCAGATTGGGAAAAAAAAAAAAAAAAGCTAAACAAAACAAAACAAAAAACTTACCAGAAGTCCATTTTCATGAACACAGTCAGACTGCAAAGGTTTGGGTTCGACCTTAACACTATAAATAGCTTAGGTATTGATATGCACCTATGTAAAGGGAGTAAAGGAGCGGGGTGATTTTTTGTTGTTGTTGTTTTGTTTCTTTTATTGTTCTGGGGTTTTGTTGCTGTCACTTTTGCTGTCCTAGCTGTATCCTTCCACGGTCAGAGATTGTCCTCGGTGCTGCGGGCAGGGCCCTCACTGCATGCGGTCGGGCTGCAGCTGCTGGGGCTGGTACTGCACGAAGGCGGCAGCGGGGGCTGCGGGGGTGCTGGCGGTGATGGGGGGCTGCACTGCACCCGTGTAGCCGTACCCCACAAATCCGGCGGCAGGGGAGGCAGCGTAGGGGTACTGGTCGTAGGCAGCGGTGGTGTACTGGGAATAGGCTTGGCTGGCGGCCGTGTAGTCGATGTAGGGAGAGGTGATGGACTGCACAGGGGTGGGGATCACCACGCTGGGCTGGATGATAGCTTGGGGGTAAACATAGTGAGGCGTGAGCCTGTGGAGGCAAAGGGAGAGAGTCAGCAAGGGGCTGGGCTCCCTGCAGCCTGCGTGTCCCCCTCCTTCCCCCCCAAATTCAGGTGCGCCAGCCATGGGATCGGTGCTGCCCAGCAGTGCTGCCCTCCAGGGAGGGGTGCTGCTCGGGTGGGGGGATGGAAATCAAACCGCCTCTAGACCCCAAGGGTGGAAATAGTGCAAGGTGAAGCATGGACTGCAAGAACAGACACACCCTGGTCTCCATGTCTTGTATCACCCACTCTCCAGGCTCCTGGTCCCCAAAATAACCTCCCTGATGGCTGTGAGACAGCTCCTGCCTGTCTGGCTCTTCACATCTCCCAAGCCTGCATGTGCCCTGTTTGTCCCTGCCCATCCCTGCTGCACCCCACATGCTCCAGGTCCATGCTGCACCCCTCCCAAACTCTGGTGGAGGCTCCTGAGGATCCACAGCCCCCACAGGGCAACCCCTAGCACCGGAGACACCATGTGTTTCCTCCGCTCATCCCACCAGGCACAACCACTGTTCTCAGGCACAGACCAGGGCCTTCTAGCTTGCCAGCTGTTATCAGTTACTACACACTTAAGCTGGTGTTTCCATAACACTGGATGTTTAGGCCAATGCTACAGCGTGTTTGCTGTAAAACACAATATATTAATTCTGGTTTTCTTCCCGTGAGTAACACCCCTCAGCAGTGACCATGCAGTGATGCTACTGTGCCCACAAGATTTTACACGCAGGCTCTGCTGGGCCCCAGAATTTCCTCTGCCCTTTCCACGCAGGTCCTAAAGCGTCACAGGTCCTAAAGCACTACTTTTCACCAGCCAGTTTGCCCCTGCCCTGGGGTAGCCATGTGCCGAGAGGAATTTAACACCACCACAGTCAATTGAAGTCCGTAGGCTGAAAGATTCTGGAGATTATTAATGCAGGATTGCCCATTCATTTGCTAGAAACTGCTAATGAGAAGGAAAAAAAAAAGCAGCAAAATGAAAGGGCTGTATTTTCCAAAGGGCACACAACAAAAACTGTGCAAACCTGAAGGTTTAGGTGCATCCACACAAGCCACCACGGGGACTTGCACATGCAACTGCAGAGTACAAACGGTATCTGCTTCCACAGCCCTCGGCAGCAGAGAGATCCATTGTGCACAGGCTTGACAGATCTGGGGCTTGTTTAAGAAATATGGGTGTGCAGATGTCACCAGCAAACAGGACGTGACCACTGAAAGATCAGAGCCACGTGCACCAAAAAAGCACACACTGTGGCAAAGGTCCCTTTGGCTGGCTGCTCGCTGAATCACATAAGGCAATGGCACAAACCAAAAGCCATCCTCCAGAGATCTCGTTCCACCCTGCCTCTAAACCCAGCTCATCTTGGCAAACAAAAAATCCAAGGTAAAACTCTGCGAAGAGCTTATGCAGATTCACATATTTTGGGGATTTTTGTGTGGATGTGTGTGACAGCACATTTTCAAACACGACCACTTTTAAAAGCCTCCCACAGGCTTTTCACAAGACACAGGCTTGTACATGCCTGAACTGCTCTCTAAAGCCAAGCTCAGCTGCTTGGGCAGAGGATATCTTGCCTACTTGCCTGTCTGATCCCAGGGCTGGAAACCCCAGCAGACCCGGCTACCCAGCAGCAGGACCCAGTGCTCTCATACTTCACGGGGACTCGCACCCAGGGACTGGAAACTTCTGCTGGATGGGTCACTGGATGTCCTCATTTCACCTGAGTGTCTGTCCCAGGTCTCAGCCACCACCCACAACATCCTGGGGTCCATGTGGGGCTGTTTCCCTCTATCCAGCAGTTATGGGGCTGTTCCCATTTGCTTTCCAACAAGCACTGCATGGTTTAACCCACACTTCAGGCAGAAGAAAGGCTTCCCACAAACAAGCACTCATCTGAACAGAGTTTTCTCTGGTTTTCCCACTCTGGTTTTGCTTGAGACAATGTGCATGATGAGAGAATGACCTCTCTGCTCCCCACGCGCAGCAACGCTGCCTCTCTGCAGTCAGGGTCCTCAGATATAATGAGGCTGGCCCAGAAGAACAGCACTGGGGAGAAGGATGGATGGTGAAGAGCAGCACCTCAGCCTTTGATTAAGTTCAAGACCATCTCCAGAGGCCAGGGCCATCCCCAGCATAGTGCAGAGAGAGAGACCTCACAGCCCTTTGGTCCATAAACACTCCCTTACCCAATGTCACCCCATGACTAACAAGAATGAGATGAGGCAGCAGAAATTCACTGAATCACTTTTAGTTTAGCTCTGATCAAAACTGAGGCCAGCAGGGCTGAATCAGAGCTGGAGCTTATGTGCCAGTTCAGACCAAGAGCACTTAATGTCGCACAGTCACTTCAGCCGCCTCTTCCGAGGAGCTGGGCCCAATCCCGACCCGGAGGTTCCTCACACCTGATCATTGAGGTTTGTTTTCTTTTAAATAATGCAGAGGTGCAATACGGCTCTCTTGGCCTGCCAGGGGCTGGGGAAAGGCTCTGCAGAGCCACCCCTCAGCATTGGCCCATGCAACCCTTGGGGGTGAGATGAACAGACCCCACACACACCTCTTGCTCTATCACCCCATAAATTGGCAGCTGGGACAGCAGCCTGCATCCCAGATTGGTGATGGATGCTCTGGCTGCCTGTTGCTTCTCCCTATATGTCTCACACTTCTGGGCTTCCTCCTACTCCAGGGCTTGATAAAGTTAAAACCACCCCAGAAACACACACACACAAAAAGCACAATCCTTACACTCAAGACTCACTAAAAAACACCCACCAGCAGGATGGTCCTAGAGCCTCTGAGCAATCCAGCCTGAGCAGCTCCGCAGGTCACCCCCGGTGTCCCCTGCTGCCACCCAACTGCTTGTTGGAGCCAGCACACCCCATGCAGGGGATGTGGCCGCATGTGGGGACACACAAGCAAGTACACACTCCCAACTCATCCCTGAGAAACTCCACACATCAGCTTTGCTGTCCTGTACATGGCTCCTCCATCGCGGCTCCCTTGGCATGCTCCAGAGAGACAGCAAATCTGCAACAACCGGCACTACCTTTGGGGTTTTTTTGTGTGTGTGGTGTTTTTTTGTTTTTGTTTTCTTTTTTTCTCTCCTCAGCAAGGAAAAATTCTGGCTTTTCAATGCTACTGTTTGAATAAAAAGCACTGTTAGCTGGGAAGACAAAAAGTACTCCTGTACTTTGTTTCCAGAAATGCATCCCAGCTCAATGCATACACAAGCACACAGCACACACCAGAGTTTACTGCACTGGAAAAAATCACACTCAGCAACTTCAGAATCTGCTTCTATGTAGAATGGAAGGTTCTTTTGGTCTGCAGGTTTTTAACCATTTAGCTAGAAATTTCAATCAAGATATTATGCAGTTTGGACTTCTGAATTAGGTGTACCAGCTGCAAACAAAACACAAAACCAGTGCAGGATGATGTTCTCTGCTGGCTATGTTCAGCATCTACAGGAGGTCTTAAAATACTTCCCTCTCTGTTTTTTTCCCCTCTTTTGGAGCTCTTTTTCTAGAAATTAGCAAACTCTCATCTGAATTTCTACAGAATGAGTCACATCTGTGTTTTAAGATGCTTCTCCCTTCCTCCCTGCAGTTTTCTTACATTCCACATGATGGGCCCTGCCAGCCAGAAGAGAACTTCATCTAGAATACACAACGTGATTATAAAACGTCAACCAAGTGATCAGCCATCGCCACCACACATCAAACTCATCCCGTGAACAGCAGACATACGAGATGCTTATGGCATTACGATTAATCGCGGGCAAAGGCCACAAAACGCAACGAGCATGGTCAAACCTAAGTCTAGAGCCGTCAGGAGGGACCTGGGAGGGCCATCGGTGCAGGAGGGCAGCCAGGACCACCACGCTAGGCCACAATCCTAACTACGTGGCACGCTGCCACACTGCTCCGCCAGCCAAAATGGAAAGACACAGAACAAAAGAGATGGTTACAGAGCCATCAGCAGAGGAGACGCAGGCTCCGCTTCTGCTTTTGCCGTATAAAACACGAAGGACAGAACAAAAGCAGCTCCTTTTCCGTGCAGTCCTGGGTGGAGATGTTCAAATGCACCAGGTGAGGCTCGTGGTCACCAGGAGGTGTTGCCTGCTGAAAGAGCGGACTTTTTAAAACCTGCCATCACCTGTTTCTCCCCACCACATCAGCAGGGTTGTGGGCAGCCAGGAAGAAGGGACAGTCAGATGTCCATGTGTCCCATACCCCTTCCCAAACAGCAAGGGAGAGCAGCAGGCTGAGGGGGCCCTTTCCTTCATCAGTGGCTCTATCTGCAGACCTCATCTCAGAGGCATTTTAAATATTTGATTATTTTAGGTCAGGTTTACACCTGTAATGTGTTTTAGCTGCACCTTCTCAGCTCTCCCCCGCCCTGCAGGACTTCCTACACATGAGCAGCTCCTGCAAGCTGCACAGGTCCAGGAGAGCAGAAGGGCAGCAGCTCCCAACCTCCTTGAGCTCTGCCAGCCATGCCGGTAGCTGCTTTTGCTGCTTCTGGAGAGATGGGAGACAACTGCAACCCTCTGTCAAGAGGGACACGGCATCACACAAACACTTGGGAAACAAGGAGGGGCACAGGGCTCTTGGCAGCCTTGCAGAGATCAGCACACAAATGCCACTGCCACGACCAGCCTTTTATTCCTTGGAGAATAAAAGAAACAGAGCCCTTTGTGTCTGCCAGCGAAGGCACAAATTCTGGCATTTGACCCCAGGAATTTGGCCTCCATTTCCACTAGAGTTGACCCATTAGCTGCTACAGAGACACCCACGCTGCCACAACACGTGACGGCCTGCGGCGCTGGGCTTTGGTTGGTAGGAGGTACTGCAGAACGAGGTGGGTATAGCCACAACAACACAAAAACCACCGCTGGTGAAATAACACCTCCAGCCATAGCCCGGGTGACAGATTTGGAGATGTGTTTTAAGTGGGTTCATTGAGGACAAGGATTCTTGCTCCCGGAGGAGATCACCAACAATTTGGTGCAGCTCAGGACATCCACTGTGCCCTGACCACTCCACCATCCACCAGCAGTTACTGACACGGGCTGGGCTTCAATCACTGACATGACAAACCGCTCAGTCCTGAAACATCCCTGCTAAAGCTGATTTAAGTGTGCATTGAAATGTCAATGGCTTCTGCCTCACCAGCCAGCTCGAAGTAAAATAAGGATGAACTCTGCAGCTCCATGATCTGGTATTTATCCCCACTGACACAAACACAAAATAGCAAAACAGTCAACCCAATTTCTGCTCATTTTGTAACTAACTTGCCTTGGCCCTCTGGGAAGATCTACAGAGCAGCCTGTGCAAACAGGTACATGACTGTGTTTCCTGCACCCCTGTTGGGACCAGACATCACCACATTGGTGGCAATCACCAAGGAACAACCTGCTGCAACAGACTATCCCAGCCTGGAATCAGTACCCGAGAAAAAAGCGAGTATATTACAGAATTCAGTGATAACCTCTGCTGGTTGCTATCAAAACCATTGTTTGAGAAATACAAATGCCAACGTAGAGTATGAGATCAATTTGTGATTTCAATCTACTTTCATTTTGGTAGGAGAGGGAAAATTTAAGGAACAGGAGGCGCGGCAGTAGCTGAGAACCTACCATAGCCCAGCAATGTCCTCATTTTACAGTGTTAGTTCATCTTGATCTCATGATGCAACAAACTAATGGCCCATAGCAGAAAGTGGTGAATCCCACAAATACAAGTAAAAGGAAATGCCATCTATATCTTCCCCCATTGCTGGTGCAGAGATGTGGGAAAAAAACTAAAAGAAATTTAAAAAAATATGTTGCAGACAAAAGATCTTCTCACAAAGATCTAATGATTTTCCTCAGCTTGACCAGAAATTGGAGATCAACATGCTGAGCTCCACCAGGAGGTCGCCAGGCTCAACAACTCACAGCTTTATTCTCTGCATCTTGCTTCCCCCACACCCAAAGGAAAAAGAAATTAAAAAATCCTAAACAAAGGCATGTTGGGTCAGACCAAAAATAGTTTTGGAGAAGCAGGCTGAAAAACACTCAGGTAGCAGGAGATAACATCTGCCTGAAATGAAAGCCATCTGGCACCAAGGAAAAAGCCACATGGAAGTTTATCCGCAACTAGTCAGCTACCCAGAGAGGGAAAAATCCTTCCGCTTTCCAGTTATCAGCACAGCCAAACCAGATACGAACTGACAGAAGAACCAGAAAATAATTCCAAGTCCTTCAGCATCAGTGCGAGAAGCCCAGCAGGACGCTGGATTCATCCTGTCCACAGGAGGGAAAACAGAGGCTCTGCAAACCAACACAGGCAGCCCCAGGCATTCTGCCTTTAACTGAGCTTTCCAACTTTCTTCTACAATTTGGAGAAAACCAAAGGTTCCAGAAACATCTCTAAAGTCTTCTCAAGTACCTGACAAGCTTTGGCATAATATATATTAAATTAACTACTTTCAACTGGTTCCCTCTTTAACAGACTTTATTTCTCTACACATGACCCCTTTTGCTGACATTTCATTAAAACCATCCACATATCTGATTTATTAAAACCTCTTTCTTGGATAGTTGAAGTACTTTGGAGTAGAATGCTTTAGCTATGGAAGAAGCAATGAAATATCTACTTTTGATAAAAGAAAATCTACACTGATAAAACAACTTCCCAGCCAAGAAACAAATTCCGTTTTAAGACTTCCAGTGGCATCCACTGCCAGCTGTGCCTTTGTTGTTCCAGAGCATCCAAGACCTCTCTCCACACCTTCCAACAAGCCAGGATCCCACTTTGGGGATGGGATCCTGTCCCGGCACAGCTTTCCCAACCCCGGCCGCTTTGTTTGGAGCAGAGCTCTGACACGGGAGAGCTGATATGCTCAGGGCCGGTGACAGGGAAATTGCAGGAGACAGCATGAACCTGTTTACAGGATTTAGAGAACAAGAAACAGGAGACTCAGCTTAAACTCTGAGGTCCACAACTTTTCATCTTTTGTGATCATAGCGTATATTTAGCCCTGGTATGTAGCTTGCTCCCATCTGTGGGGAACAGGCTCTTCATGTAAGTCATATTTAGAAGTGACCCCATGTCCTTGCTACCAAATTATCAGCACAACTGTCTAGTTCCCTCGCTGGTGCCCTCTGCTCCGGCAGGCGCGTCAGAGCTACATTTATCATTCAAATTACTGGGCATGTGTTTAATACTACAGAGCTAGGGACTGGTATGCCAACAGCTGCACCAAGGAAAGATGAGATCAAGTACAAGCTGAACTGCTCTGAAAATTCAGACACGTGCATGAATCTGCCTCGTTGGGACTAAGTAGCACTGGTCAGATCAGGAGAATTTCATGTCTGCCGCTCCCCAGCTCTTACGACAAGGGGAAAGGACTCAGGTCTCTGCTGCTAAGGCGGCTGCTCTTGTGCTGGTGAGGATGAAGAGCAAATCCAGGGAAGGCAATGGAATCATGCAGGGAAATCAACACAAGACATGTACGGTAACAACAAAGCTGGAGCGAGCCCAGCCTGGCTCCCCATCACACCCAGCCTGTGCCGGACTGCACCGGGACGGCACGTGGCACCTTTCACTGTCCCCTGCAGAAGACCTAGAAGCGCCTCGAGCTTAGCACAACATTTACGTAGCCACGTGTAAGGTCAGTACATCAGACCACGCTCTCCTTTCACATTGTTCTACAGACCTATACTGGATGCAGGACATCAGCAAATTGTGCCTAAAACAGAAACAAATTGTATACCAAACCCTTAGGTCTGATACCAGCATTTGCCACCTTGAAGTAGATGTCTATGAAAATTCACAAAGCCATCTGATCTGCTTATAAATATATGACTAGTCTTAAAAAAGGAGAAAAAGGAGCTCTTTCTGACTGGCCTCAGCAGCAGTAACCATGCCCAAGAACTAGCAGCTGAAGCCATTTGGAAAATGGATTTGAATGTTTCTTAGGAAATCCCCCCTGCAAAAGCTTTCATGTTATTGGCACGTGGCAGACAACAGGTGCCGGGTCCATCCTCCCCACGGGAGCTGCCTGTGACCAGCGGAGCAGCCCGGGGTCCCCAGCGGGGACAGCTTTCTGTAAGTGGCGCAATAGGAACTCGGAGCGTGGGGGATGCAGCCAACAGCAGCTGAGCAGAGCAAGGCCAGTGTGTGCTGTTCTATAAGCACAACCACAGAAAAGACAAAGTTTCTTTCCCTTTCTTTTTAACCCAATAGAGAAGTTTTAAGGATAAATAGCTGCAAAGGAGGGTGGCCTGATGCAAAGAGGGACTCTCTTCACTTCCTAACTGCAGCAGCATCAATACATGAAGTTTCAAACTCAAAGAGATTTAACTCTTTACAGTGCTGCCCAAGACCAAATGTGGACCAGAGTCACCAAAATAAGCAACTACCCAGCAATAGGCAACAAAGTCTCTGGAGCAACAACATCCAATGTGCAGATATGGAAGAGAGCTGAATTCTGCTGCGAGAGACAGCTGTGCGTTTCCAAGAGCTCAGTCACTTACTCAGTCGCTGGTAGATCTCCCACACAGATAGCTCCTTCGCTGAGGCACAGCCTCAGGAATGCATCTGCCATCCGCTGCTCATGTCCAGAGCAGCAAGCGCGGCCACGAAGGGGAGAAGCAGGGAATCCCCGTTACCTGCACAGGCTCAAGCCTGCCTCGAGCACTGGATCCCCAGAGGAGAGGACAGGACCACGAGAGGGGCACTAAGCAGCTCTGCCACGTCACCACGTTCTCCTCGTCAAGTGCTCTACACCATGGCTTCCAAGGAGTTTCCTATGTTTCTCTGCATTAAGAGGCAGCTCCATTTGTAGAGAGAGGGTCTCCCTACTTCTCTGATCGCGTAAGCACAGCTCTGTGCTGGCTGGTGGCTGCAGGGACACGCTGTGGCATTGCCAGCTACCTCCAAGCAAAGCACAGTAAGCTCTGGGCTAAGCCCCCACCCAGGCCTAATGCTGCTTCCCTAAACTCAGAAGCCAGATCTCCGAGTCACCCTGACACAGACGCATCCTTTGCCTTGAATTACTGTTAGGAACTCCGGTTACGACAATCTAGAGACTACTTTTCCAAAGAGGATTTACTGCCGACTCCGTGCTGTCTGCTGCGCGAGTGCCTCCCCCGCCAGGGCAGCAGGAGGAAGGAGAGAGGCTCTTCATGGTTTCTCTTTCTGTTCCGCATACCCCAGGCAATATTTACAGCTGCATTTCAGTGCCTAGGGCTGGGGGGGAAGCCTTCAGTTTATAAATAATCCTCCCTGATGTTTGGGTAATTTTCATAGTTTCCATTCATTTCATGTTTCACCAAAACCTGCATTTTGCGGCTTGATAGCTGGAACGTGACTGGCTGGTTTTCTCTTATTGAACTGCCGAGCAGTCAATGGGTGGTTCATTCATTTCTTCCTTGCCCAGTCCAGCTTGCAAACCTAGTACCCCATGTCCCATAACAACCGCCTATTGGAAACCACACACCAGCTCCCAGGCACAAACACTTCGCAGAGTCAGGAGCTGCAGGAGGGAGAACCAGGCGATGTCTTACACCATCGGGAAAGCAGATGAGCCACTGAGCTTCAT
The DNA here is from genome assembly GCF_964273445.1 of Streptopelia decaocto. Taxonomy (NCBI): domain Eukaryota; kingdom Metazoa; phylum Chordata; class Aves; order Columbiformes; family Columbidae; genus Streptopelia; species Streptopelia decaocto. The sequence goes on from NC_138669.1 coordinate 10,661,067, forward strand.
TTGGGGAAGGTCAGGATCCACAGGACACAGTGCAAATGGACAACAGCAATTTGATGAAGCTTCCAAAGATCGACAGACCCCGATAAACTCCTCACCCATCTTTAAATCCCACAGAGGGCGAAGGAAATTGTGGGTTCAAGAGAATGCAAGAGTAGAGCCTGGCAGACTCTTATTTTGCTGGTCTACTGACAGGACAAAGAGAGAACCGGCAGCCAAGCTCCGTTGCTTGACTGAGCACCTGATGCTCTTTACTCAGAAGTCACAAAGCGGCTACAATCGTGGTGCTAAGGTAACGGCTCCACATTTTGCCAAACCCATATCTTCAGTGATTCTGCTCCAGCAATGACTGAACGCAACGAAATTCTTGTTTACTGATGCTTGCAAATAATGATATATAATCCCTCTCCTCCATCCCTCCAGTCTCCTGGTTCATGTCTCTTGGCAACTGATAAATAATTTATCGTGCTCTCTGCTGCATGTGCTAACTGCAGCTCTGCTGGCTTAATGATGAAACCAACGCCTAAAAACTGGAACATAGCTGTCTAGATCACAAGGAACACGTAGTCAGTCGATCCCACACTCCTCTGTAAATGAAACTAAAAGCAAACTGTTTAAAAACTACGTTTTCCAGGGCTGCGGCTGCCGGCTAGAAATGGCACCCACAGGAACAGCAGATGATGTGCAAGAGGAACAGGCATGCGCTGCATCCCTGCCAACACGAGGAGCTTAACGTCCTTCACCGTGTTGCTCTTTTCTGTTAGCATGCGTGGAAAAACTCCTAACAGGCTGGTTGGATCATCAACTTCTCTTGTGCACTCCTGTGCAATTTGGAAAGCCTCTGGGAAAGCTGCTGATGCCTTCTTGGGGGGCTAAGAAAGCTATTGTATCTCCCGTGCACAAGAGGTATTAAAAAGCAGCATCTTTACGTAGACTATCATGGCTCTTGCACCAAAAACCAAAAAGAGACTCTTCATTTCGTGACAGATGTTCTTTGAGTTTTCTCAACAGAGCCGGAACCTCTTACGAAAACTGGCATGTTTGAACCGTACACAGCACACGTATGCTGGGTGTGCACTATTGTGGCAACACAGCCTCTTACATCCATAAACTCACTGGAATGAGATTACCCAGGCAGTTGGCAACTGCAGCCATGAGGGCAGAGGAGGGAAAGTTTCTGTTTTATTTTTAGCAGATTTTTTTTTCTTCAAAAAAACAACCCCAAACACCCCCAAAAAAATGAGCAGAGAGGAGGAGGGGGATGAAGTATTTCTGTTGACAAAGGCCAAAATCCCATCTATTTAGAGTCACACAAAACCCACAACACAGCAGTGCAAAGAAGCTTTAAAAAATGAACCTACTTTCTTAACGCTCTTAGAAAATAATAATAATAAAAACCCCCTATCAATATTCGCTTTCTGAAATGCTGTAAAAAAAGAACTGCATCAATCATTAAACAGTTAAATGAAGGCAGTATGACAGTCACTATTGTTCTTGTGAAGCACACTTGTCTTTCGCCGAGCAGCTGCCAGATCCTATTAGATGTATAAAAAGAGGACTTTTCTAAGCGAGAAGGGATGGTATAAGCTATTGAAAACAGCAGACAAAAGCCCACTTTTGCAGACTATTCAAGCCTTGTATAACATCTGTCCAAAATCAATTTTTGACCTAATGTTACTTTCAATAAGTAACAGACTTTGTTTCCAATGCAATTTGTTTTCTAGGATAAAACTGTATCCTAAGCATTATTATGTGGGAAACGGCGCAGAGGAAGCAGATTGTATTTGAGAAACATGAGAACAGAATTTGCTTAATTGTTTTGACACCTTAAGTACTATAATAGAGAAACTATTTTCCATTTATTTGAATGTTTGTGAATTCCTGATGCTGGCAAAGCAGCGAGAAATGCATTGCGTTTATTATGACTCAGACTTACTGAGGATAAAGGAGAATCTTTGGGAATTACATGAAAGCTGACAAATGCACAAAACTTCTGAAATCTTCACCAGAAAGAAAGTATTCTGAGCATTAACAACAGCTGGTGAAACCGTCCACTCTTGACGGCTAAGGCTTTTTTCACACATTTTAAATGATGAGGGAGTTGATTCATGAATTTGGTTTCAAACAGATTGTTAAGAAACGTTTTGACTTACCCAAAGGGTCTCTGAATGAAGGCTGGATGTAGCTGCTGCACACCTATGGTAAAACCTAAAAAAGCATTCAGAAAAAAAAGAAATATTAATGAATAGCATCCATTGTACCATTCAACTCATAATATACACACATAATTACCCCTCAGACCACACATACATGCATTTCATCTGCTATGCACGTGAGCAAATTCAGTACCCCATTTAGAAGCAAGTTAATTTTAATATGCGTATGTGATATGCACTAGGACCAGATGGGAATTCAGATTAAAGAACATTGTGAAAGTGCTGTTATTGAACAGACAATGCGGTACAATGCCTTATTATTATACACACTAGGTACTATGGTCATTAAATGAAAGGGCAGATGATGAAATGGACGTTACTGTTAATACCGATGTAACAAACAGGATAACAAGAAAACAAATTAGTCATGGAAGAAAAGAGCTTTAACTCAGTTATTTGAACTTAGGTGCATAACACTAGTGTAACAGATACGAGTAAGAAGATACAGAAGAGAGGTAACTGGACTACAAGGTCCTCAGTCAACAATCAGAACTACGAGGGATAAGCACGCATGGTCAGATCGGATGAATCCAGCCTGAGTAACCTGCTTCCTTGTCTTACAGTTTATTCTAATAGAGACAGGATCTCCTAGATGTCTCACCAGTTTGAATACTCCTTGGTTTTGCTCCCAAATATGCCAGGTTCACGTTTGCTTTCCTGCCATCGATGATGGGGTTTGGGTCTTTGCATGCTCTTTCAGCTGCAGCTCTGTCTGCCATGGTCACCTGGAATTAAGCACAGCCTTGTTTGTAGCAACAGCACTTTGTAAACACTCCAGCAACAGGCACTAAGTGGAGTTTATTTATTCTTCTATTTTGAATCAGGAGCTAAACTCTGCTTCGCGCAGTCTCACTTGCACAGCGAGATGGGAAGAGCTCCCGGGGACTTGATAGAAAAGAGGGCTCCCCCCTCGCCATGTCCCTCCGCTGGGCTTACGCCAGCTGTTCTCTCTTGCCTTTCCACCTCCTCCCCCGTGCTTTTTTAAGAAGTCGGTGGAGCCAGTGCCAGCTCGGGGCAGCGGCGATGCGGGGACCGCGGGCAGCACCGCGCCTCGCTGGAGCCCGCAAAGAAACGAGGCGGCAGGACCGGGGGAAGGAGCGGCTGAAATAAACGGCACAACCTCGGCCGGCACGGGGGATTTTCCTGCCGGGGCCCCGCACCCCGCCTTTGTCCTGGCAAACCCTCCCCAGCGGGACGGGCGGCAGCACCGAGCCGCTCCTCAGCGAGCACAGCCCTGTCACCGGGGGTTCACCGGCCCGGGGGCACCGCTGCCCCGGGACAGCCCCATCGCCCGTCGGGAAGCGAAGTGAGGCTGGGGGGGCGCACACACGGAGCGGCACTTACAAAGCCGTATCCCCGGGATTTGCCGGTCTGCCGGTCGGTGATCACCACCGCCTCCTCGATGTCCCCGAAGACCTCGAAGTACTTCCTGAGGGAGGAGTCGGTGGTGTGGTAGGGCAGCCCCCCGACGAAGATCTTGGTGAAGGTGGTGTCCTTCTGCACGGTGTGCATGGTGCCGGCATCCACCCCGCGCCGCGCAGGAGGGCGGCGGACCCGCGGGCGACGAGAAGAAAACGCTCCCCCGCTCCGAGCCGCCGAAGGGAGCGGAGCGGCGGCTGTGTCCCGGGGGCCTACAGCCGGCTCATGGCCGCGCTTTGTCCCGGGAGCGCGGGCGGCGCCGCGCCCTCCCGCCGGTGCCGGTGAGTAGCGGCCGCCCGCCGCCGCCACCGCCTTTGTAGGGCCGCGCCCGCCCCGCCCCGCCCCGCCGCCGCGCAGGGGCGCTCGGGGCGCGTAGTCCCGCACCCGGCGCGGCCCAGCCCGGGGGGGTCGGTGGTCGGTCCTCCTGCGGCGGCGGGCGCTGCCCTCGGCCCAGCAGCGGAGCCGCCTCCAGCCGTGGGCACCGAGACCCCCGCTGCGCCCTGCGGAGCTCCGCGGACCCCACGGACAGCCCCGCGGGATGAGCCCGGCCCCGGCTACAAGTCCCGGCGGCTTCCGGGGAGCAGCTACAAACCCCGCGGGCACGGGGGGAGCGGGTGTGGGAAAGCGAGGGGACGGTCCCGCAGGAGCCCGCCACAGAAAACCGCCTCGAAAGAGGGTTTTTTCAGCCCCTCCTTCCTTCTTCTCAATTGCACAATAATCTCAACTGCAAGTGTTTAATCCCTGGCAGGTTGGGACGCGGGGACAAAGCCGTGGAGCAGTTTGCTGGCCTTTGTGGCACGGTGGGTGGCAAAGGCACGTTAGGAAGCCAAGGCAAGAAGAAGGATGGCCCTGAACCAAGTCAACAAGGAGGAAGAACCAGGGGTTTAAGCGCTAAAGAGAGGTTTAGAGGTATCTTTCTTAAACAGATTCCCAAGCTTCCTGCATCCCCACTGCGCATGTGGACAATACCTATCTGTGTAGCCCGCTTCTGTGGTACACGGATGTGTTATTCCCATTTCCACTGGTGGTCAGCAACAGGATTCCTCTCCACAGTTCTCCTTTTGCATTTTGTTCCCTCTCAGGATGGGCAGCTCATACAAGGGAAACTGTGAAATGCCACTGTCTTTGGTGTGTCCTACAGTTTTCAGCCCTGACCTGGGAAAGCTGGGATTTAAAGCTGGGAGGATAGTTACGGTATCTCAGCCCCATATTCAATTCACATAACCCTCCGTTCATAACTGTAGGAGAACAAAAACTGAAAAGCTACTTGGCGCCTCAAAATCCACCCTTGCAGAACACTCCAACAGTGGAGTGCTTGCAGTGCTTTTATTTCACTCCCCAACGTGGGTTGGAGCTTGACGTGTGGGAGGGGGGGTCCTAGAAAACATTTTTCATTCAGTTTCCATCACCCAGAAATTCATCAGCCAGAACCACAAGAGCTGCCCCTGTGCCTTATGTTTATCTTGCCTCTACAGGGTTATCGTTTGGCAGAGAAACAAAGGAGATTTTTTTGCCACATGATAAATGCAGAGGTAACATTTTAGCAAAAAGAAGCCAGTGAAGTTCTAAATCACCATCTAACTTTGGCTTCTATACAGCAGGTTCAGACTCTATGGGCATTTTTCTTTTACAGAGCCCACAGAGAAAAGCCAGTTATTTCAAGAGAAAGGAATGCATTAATGTCTGCACTGCATAGTTATTCATTAATATTTTTCTTGCACTGCTTCCATAGTTCTAAACACCCTATGCTTCATAAACAAAAGAGAAAGAAAATGTAAAAAAAATAAAGACAAGGAAAACCATTAAGCTTTTCATTCTGAAAGCACCAGACTTCAAGACTAGGACACATTTCCATTGATTACTGTGGTAGAAAGATGGAGCTGGGCCAGCAGCACCCAACATCACTGCAACATTAACAGCAAAAGGGAGAATCCTCGGAGCCTTTGTGTTCCACGTAGTGATATGTGTACATGCAGCCACCAGCTGTCCCTGGTCCATCCCAACAGCAAGCCCAGAACACACCTTTGAGGTAAAAATACAGCCAGAGGCCAGGGCCTCTCCACCACCGAGTCATCCCCCTCCTGTCTGCACGGCTTCCACCACAAACCGCGCAGCAGCCGCTTCCCCGGCCGCCCGAGCTAATGACAACCCAGTTGGCATCCAGTCACTGTCGTTTTACAGAGCTTCATTCTGCTCCAAACGATGGCAAAGATTCAAATCGTCCAAATAGACTCGCGCTTCTCTGTGAGGAAGGCAAAGCTCCCAGAGTTCTCAAAAGCTACCAGAAGTATCTCCGTTCTTGATGCTTACGCTGGTCAGGGGGACGAAAAACATCACATACTTGTTTCCCCTCCAAACATGAGCCCCACACCTCTCAGAAAGAGGAATCCCGGCTCCTCTTCTTGCCTAGAGGCAGGAATGTGAGTTCTTTCACAGGCAGAACAGAAGAAAGAAACTGGGGCTAAACCTCTCACACTGCCGGCATGGACGGGGGGAACGGGCATTTGTTTTGTTGCGCCCTGGAAAGCAGGAGGGGAAATGAAATCTCCTGTCTCATGGTACAACCCTTACAAGATAATGAGTCTAATGAGCTGTTCCCACAAACACAGCGGGAAAGAGAAGAGAGTAAGGGTAACATTATGTGACTCTATCGTTTTTTGGTTTTCATTTTTCCTCTCTTTCTTGGGATGAGCAGTCATCCTCCCTGAAACACCAGCCATTAGACCAAAACTGCAGGAGCTTGGCAGAGCGAGTTTGCCGACACCTTCCCGTGCTTTTACTACAAGAAGAGTACCTGAGAAGTGTATGTTTCGAGTTTCTCTGGTCAAAGAGAGCTCCTGCAGTGACGGGTGTATCTCTTAAGTATGACGCTGCCTTGGGGAGTGCTGGACAATGCTTTGCACAAATCTGAGAACAGACTGCCAGCAAAAAGGGGGACACAGATCTGATACCCGCCATTGTAGGGCTGCATTTAGTTTATTTGTATTTCTTAAGAAATAAAACTACCCTGGTCAGTCAATGAGGATGGGAGAAAAGTCATCTTTAGCTGCAGTGTACAACCATCTACACTCTTAATGTATTGGATTTGTATTGCAAATCCAGAGCATCCTATTCTCATACAGACTGGGAAAATTAATTTTATGGTAATTCAACATAGTTAAGAGAACTCACTAGATTTTTTACTTACATATTAATTTGTTCCTTGACGCTTATGAAAAATGGATACCCAAAGGCTCCTTCTGGTGGACTTCAGCAAAATTATCCAAGCTGTGAAACGGAGCAGCTGCAGATCACCAAACCAAGTGTCCTGAGCTCCATCCTGGGCAAATCTTAGAGAAGGTGTCACAGCAAGACCAGCCAGGTACAGAACCATGTCAAAATGGTCCCTCTCTAAAGGAAGCAAAACAAATTACGGCAGAGGGAGTTGTACCTCTGGGGGCACAAGAACAGGACAGAGAGAAAAGAAAAGAGTATCAGATTCCTTGCAGGGAGAAGCTAGCCCTGTTCCCTGCCCTCTGCAAAGCCACCACGTCTTTTCTGTTCTTGTCCCTCCCTGTCAGTGAAGCTCTGTGGTGCTGTCCTTGTGCACATGCCTGAACATTTACCTTTCTTCCCCTGGCGTCTTTGGGAGAATTATCCTCAAGACATCACCAGTCTGATCTGAAAGCCATTGAAGAACCTCCCTCACTTGTTATGAAACTGATGGGCTTTATTTTTAAAATGGAGCAGGGCTACCGTGGAGCTCTGACCTTTTTCTGTTTCTGCTGCTGCTTAGCCAAGACTTCATTGCTGCAGGGCAGTGCCCTTGGGCCTGTCATGTACCCGCTTGCTGGTTACTGCAACAACAGGAGATGAAACGTCCCTCTTAGAAGCTCAGCAGTTAAATAAGTTAGCTGGAGAGCAAGGGACTCACTGTGGGAACTGTTTGGTTTGTTAGTTTTACTAATGCTCAGTCTGGATGCTGGCCACCGGCGAGGCTGTGAACAGGAGTGTAGCTGGGAGATCTTGAGGGAAGCTGCACTCGGTGGCATTTGGTTCAGGTTATAGCAGGAAATTCTGCATCTGGGCCCTTTGTCTGAGATTTTCTGCTTTGATGCCTTGAACACACCGCAACCAATGCTTAACTCAGAGCTGCTGGTGCAACTAGAGTAAAAAAATAAAAATTCTTCCTCTTCGGGCAACTTTTAACAAAATATTTGAGTAGAAGATGTTCCTAATCAGGACTGCTTTTTGAATAGGCTTTTGCTTCAACAGGAATCTTCCAGTAGGACTATGTCCTCTTCTGAAATATTTCAGAACGTGGGATGCTCAGGGCGCTCCGTTTCCTTTGACGGCTACATGAGTTACACAGAACTTCAGCTCTAGTGGTCACAGAATGACCTGTTTTAATGACGCAAGTAACCTGCAATAAAAGAACTTAGTAAGATGCCACATGGATATGGACATTGGTAACTCTGGGACTGAGTGAAGCAACAAATGTGACACCTGACTCTACTCTGCTGGACCACAAATGCATCTTAGAGGGAGTGTGGTAAAAAGGAAGGTTATTAAAAGACCAAGTGTGCTTCTCCAAAACTTCCTGCCCTCCCACTCGATATCCCTTAGCAAAGTGAACATTGTGTGTCTGTGCCAAGACTGAGAAGGACAAACTGAGTCACGGTAACAGCTAACAAGATTCCCTAAAAATAAAACAGAGGCTGGGGAGAAAAATTGCAGAGCTCATAACTGCTTGGAGGGTCTTGCCACGGGAAGGCAGCTTTCCTGGCTTGGGGGTGCTAAGGCCGGTGCTGCCTTGAAGGACATTTTCATCAGCCTACAAGAAGAAAAAACAACTGTTTCCTTACCAGAAGAGCAGCTTTGACAGCACTGTCCATGGAGATAAGGAGGCCCAGTGGGAGCAAGACAATAGCAAGTAGGTTCTCAGATGACTCTGTGACAGGAAAGTTACTACTGGGAAACTTCCCCTGGGCCAAGGCATGTTCAGAATAGTTTGGAGAGTTCAGCCTCCTTCTCTTTCATTTCCTCCCTGCTGCTGGTAGAACCACCAAAAAAAAGTGACCTAACCCACTGTGAAAGACACAGGTCAGCGTTACAGAACAACTCGAACCGCATCACACAGCCCGTGGATGAACAAAAGCTTGTTGTAGAGAAAGGTTCAATGAAAAAGGTTTTGCTAAGCTGTTCTCTTTTAACAGACATTTTCCATCTTTCTGTGTTTTTGTGAAAAGCTCTTTCAGTCCAGTGAGTGTGTTTCTGAAATGCTACATATTAACGTTTGAAGTCTGACAAGTTGTTCTTTACAAACATATAGGTTCTGTTCCATAAATTAAACATTAATGCATAAACAAACAATTACTGTCTGCAACCTGCTGCTTTAGGGCATGAATGAACATTATGTAGAACAAGGAGACCTGCGAGGAAAAGAGTCAGGTGTCTGCAGAAAGCAATCACCTGTCAGTAAGTGATATCTGTCCTTTTGAGTCTGTATAAATCCCACTCCATCTTACAGCAGGAGCATGGCAAACAGCTGCCCTTCCAAAGAGAAATGTATTGTAGTTTAACTCTGGTTTTAGTAATTTGAGAATAGTTTGAGCTACTGCATTACTTCTGCACTCGACAGAGTACCATAATCATGGCATACTGTAAGCAAAAATGGATCTCCCTTTGTCGTAGATTAGTTGTTGTGTTGTATGCTAGCAGAGAAAGATGATTGAATCAGTTGACAGTGGCCCAAGAAAAGGACATTTTAACTTATGCCTTTCTGGGAGACAGCACAACTGTGATTAAACACCTCGGGAGGCTTTGAAGAAAATCCTTACTTGAGTTTTGCTTCATAGTGTTCCCAGGAACTGAACATTATCATTCTCCTTATCTGGTTTAGCAAACTGAAGAATGCAGTGCTACGAATAATTTGCATTGCAGAAACATCAATGACAGAAGGCATTCAGTATCAAATTACAAAACATTTGTTAATACACCATAAAGTAAGGCAGAGAGACTTAGCTGAACTGACTATTTACCATGCAGCTTCCAGCATTTTTCAAATACTACAACAAACTCATTGTATCTCAGCATATACAGACTTCACATGTATAAAGCAGTTACGGCCTGCAGAAGATATACTGGACAGTAAAGGGTAAACTGTCTCTATTCACAGTTAAGAGCAATACCTTAATCTCGTATCTAGGCCTGCTTTTCAGTGCCACTTGATACAGGAGCTATACGAAACACTTCCTTGAATACATAAAGCGAGAGATTGAGTTACACATGATTGAAGATCTATGCAGCTAGTAAGACAAAAGCTCCTACATTACCTGGCACATGCCTGCTAAATTATTGAAGTGTCTCTTCAAACTGAATATATTCACTGGGTAATTAGTCAGCAGAAGAAAACGGTCTCTCTTTACAAAGTTAACGTTGATAGGTATTGTATCTTTTATGCGCTGTAACAAAAAGTATTTGCAGAACTGATGCAACACAAACATTTGGAATTGCTCTGTCAATGCACGAGTGTTCCCAGGGCACATGGCCCCCTTTGCGATATCGCCTCAGTCTCGTATTACCTTACAGGCAAGTCCTAAACAGTGTGAATTCCTTTTACCATCCCTATTTCAGAAGCACGTAAATGGTACAAACACATGCAGGTTTGCTTTGCATTTGAGGAACAAGCCTGATCAAACTGAGGTGGGTATCTGTAAGCCTGAGCTGCACCAAGCCGGACCAGACAGACAGATCTTTTAATTCATAACGCTTGTAGCTGTGACATCCCCGTGTGCCACTCCAGTGGCTGGATTCCCATGAGCTTCTTTCCTGCTGCAGATTCCTGGGAACACAGGCTGCTCCGTGTGTACACAGAACATACCGCACAATGAAAGTACCAGCATCGCGTCTGCCGAAACCATCGCAGCCAGCCAGCTGATGTTGCTTCGTTTATTCTGAGCTGGCAAGGGAAGGACAGCAGCGGTTTCCACACTTGAAATGGCCCCAGTACCGCTGAGAGCAGCAGGATGGTCTCTCTATTGCCCGGATATAAAACCAAGCCTACCTGGAGATAAGAACAGACGGCTTTCACCTGTTTGAACATGAGCTGTAGGATGGAACTGAGTCACCATCCCTGAAGGTGCTTTAAAGATGTCTAGATGAGGTTCTTAGGGACACGGTTTAGTGCTAGACTTAGGTTACGTCTGGACTCAATGATCCCGAGGGTCTCTTCCAGCCTAAATGATTCTGTGAAATACACAGTTCTACCAAGTCCAGCTCACAGCCTGAGGTGTGCAAAGACAAAGTTCTATGCAGATAATAGTGGGTTTATTTCTTTTAAACTGTGCCTGTCACCCAACACTAAGGGGACAGACAGATTTTTTTAAGAGATCCTTGGCAGAGTGATGATGGCACTAAATTGTAGTTACAGTTAAAGCTTTGTTTTCTTTACAGGATATTATGATTAGTATAGCAGAGAATTTACTATTAAAACAGCATGGGATTTCTACAAAAAGAAACAATGTCGTACAATTTATAAGTAGTGTAATACAAAATCTGTAATACATCTTAACTTACAATATCTAATCACCTGGACCTTCTGCAGATCTTCATACGTGGTTTGCTGTATCAATATAACAATCATAATCTAGACTCAAACGTCATATAAAAGAATATGAGTCACTCAGTCCTCGGGGGAAGCAGATGGGATGGAGGTGTCCTCGGCCACCGGGATGTCACAGGTCTCACCATCCAGCAGGTCCAAGTTCCCCACCTTGGGTGTCTAACGGCTTGATTTTACAGATGGTGCTGCGGGTGCTGTCACACTTCCCTGCTCGGTGCCGGGGTCACCACCACCCCCGGGCTGGCTGGGGACCTGCAAGGTGACCAGCCCGGTGCGCAGGAACCTTGAGTCCGGTGGGGAGGAGGAGAAGAAGAAATCTGGTTTGTCTGCTTGCTTCATGAGACCTTCAGGGCCTGGTAATGAGGGAAAGGGGCTGAACACATGAACCACTCGGTCACAGGGAATGGCCACTTGCCTTATAAAATGATGTTAGTTGTGCCCACTGTGTTACCAGGGCTCAGGAGCTGGGGCTATTGGCCACATGCACCCCAGGGACTAAACAGTTACACTAGGTAAAGAAGCAATTTTAAAACATATTCAAATATTATAACTCGAGGCTATTTCTCCTTTTCATTATCTTGTGCATTCCCCAAGCTTTGAAAATAAAAATAAAAGACATTGCATTTCACTTTTTTTTGGAAAAAAGCACCCTTGTTTTGAAGTAGCTGACCACTGAGCTTGCCTGCTTGGTTTTCAGTCATTTTTTTTCTTTCAAGAAAAAACATTTAGAAAACAAACAAGGAGGATTTGCTTTCCAGTTTTAAATCTACAGTCTGCTATGATAGCAGTGTGGAAACCAGTCTTAAGACTAGTCTTAAAAAGTGAAGTGAATTAGAATGTTAGTAGCCAACAGCCCAGCTCATATTCTCACTCAACTCCACCCTCACTGAATTCTAAACTGCTTAAATATCTGGTCCCCAAACACGCTACCAAGACCTTTAATACTACCCAGGTCCCCAAAACTCAGCAGCCATGGAGTTGTCTCTGAGCAGCTAGAAGAGCATCACCGAGTTTGTTCTAAAAAGGTCTTGGTTTACATATATGAATAGATACCATGTACGCTCCTGCAAAACTCAAATTTAAAAGTATTTCCATCTTGTATGCGTCTTCTTCTATTCTCTGGGTGCTCTGGGATAGCTCCATATTACAAGTAACTGTACCTTGTATTCCAGTATAGGGAGAAGTTCAGAGGAGCCAAACTTGCGGGTGCAGGGACAGCTTCCTGCAGCCACCAATGCTGCCACCTCCTGGCACAGCGGGACACCCGCAGCAACAGCTTCACACACCTACAGCGTTCCGTGCACACTGAAACTGCTGCTGTGGAACGCGTTATTAGGGAATTGTTTTTATTTGGAATCCGTTTCATTCATTATTTTGTGTGGCAGCACTAGATGATGCTTCTCCCCTGGCTGGTGGCTGAACAACCCAGTGGAAACGTTACACATGGTGAATCTCCAGCAAAAACCTTCGGAGGAAGGTAAGTTAGTCTTACCCCAGACGGCAAATGGCACATAGTGAGCAAATCCAGAGATGTAAACACATAACAGCACAAACATTAACGTTTCATTTTGCCCTGGTTCCTCTCCACGAACAGAAACAGCAGAAAAGCAATTGAGAAATAAGTGGTGTCCATCATTTCAAAGGCTGGATAGTGTAAACCTTTTGAGATGGGTTCAACACAATTCCTTAGAGCGGACAGTTCGCCAAACACCTTACCTGCAAACAGCACTTAATCACAATTACATTGAACCAGGTGTGAGCAATAGTTTTGTGGACATTTCCCACATCTCTCCCAGATCCACAGTTCTCTGGAGAATGACCCTGTTCCCAGTGCCGGAGCACCCACCGATTCAGCTGTTGTGCTTCATCCCACAGACAGTAAAAATTCAGATCCTCTGCCTGACCGCTTGCCATTGTGCAGACATCTCTTGCTTTCATTTGTGAAAGGCTTTAGCAGACAAATTTTTGTCAATTGCTTCATTTTCCAAAATCCATGTTATTAAGCTGACATGTGAGACCAGAAGGAGGAAGGTTATCACTTATCTGAAAATGTTAATAAATGTCCCTATTTTGTGGGGCTTAACTGAGTCGCTCTTTATGCCCAAGATATTTTTTTTTCCATAAAATACATTGACAGCAAAATTTCAAGAAATTAATGAAAGTATTTTATAAATCTAGCATTCCTATAGTTAGCTTTGGGTACACATATTACATTCTACTCAATTCAGGGTGTTTTGGACAGGTAACTGCCATAGAGTAGCAAGTTAGTGGATTTCCAGAATGGGCACTAACACTTAGTGTGTGAACAAGCTCTCACTACATGTTTGGTGCTTGAAGGGATAGAGCTGCGTGTTCTTTACAGGAGAACCTTACAGTGATTCCACAGGAGTAAATTGCCAGTGCACTCTCTTAACTTGGGTAACAGAAAACACATCAGTTTGACTCTGTCCTCCCACCTGAGTATATCCAATATGCACAGCAACGTAATGGAAAAGTAGGCCCTTCTAAAATGAGTCTGCACAATTAACGTGATGACTAAATTCTGAAACCTCACTCACAGAGAAACAGATTTCAACAGCAGAAAAAGTACTCAACGTACTAAACCAGCACCGCATTATCAAACGAGAGAGCGACGTTATAATGAAAATAGATTTTGGCCAAACTTCGTATGCACTCGAGTAGGTGCACCTCCATTTGATCCAGTAGAAGTGTACCTGAACTAGAGTGAATCTATTTTTTCACCACTCATCCACATTGTTAAGTATTTAAACAAAGAAACAGGTTTTTTTTAAACACCAACCAGATGATACATTCCATTCTTCCCCATTCACGCTAGTGGGAGAGTTGGGTTTTTTGCCATCCACGATCACAGGCGCTGACCCTGCAGTTGCTCGGTGCCATCCATTTGACTGGGAAGTCTGGAAAAACGTGTTAACAACCCAAGAGTACAGCATAACAATCACAACCTTTAAACATTTAAAACCAAAAGAAATGTTTGGGCAAATAACCAGCTATTGATATAACTGCTGGGAACTCTTTCCTGTCTGCAACAAATAGTCCATGAATGTGAAATGTAAAACCATGCAAAACATAAGTAGTAGGAAAAAAAAACCCTGAGAAATAAAACCCAGAAATAGCAACTCTAAAGAACAGCAGAATGTACTTTGTGGACTTTCCTCAACTATAGAACTACCCCAAAAAAGAAATACACGCCAAGCAAAAACTGCTGAAGAGTGTAGAGAAGAGCGTGAAAGTAAAAGGCTGGTTGGCCATGGGGGGTTTGAAGACAGTGTGAATCATTTGTGCTAAAGACAAATCATCAGCTGTTTGGCTGCTGAGATAGCAAGGAACACGACTCGTTCTCATAAAACAAAAGGCCTTTCACACTAGTCCTTTAATTCTTTGACGCAAAACCACAAGAATTACTCCTAATGAAAAAGCAACTGGAAAAATAATGAGATTTGCAGCTCAAGCAGCTGGAGGAAAAGTACTTTACATTCAGCAAAATGTGTCTGAATTCCAGTGGAAGGACAAGACGTTGCTTTCAGAAGCAAAGCAAACCCCCTTGCCCATGTTGTTATAATAAAACTTCTGAATATAAAAAAGCATTTAGTACAAATTTTATTTGAAATGTAGCATGAATCCATAACCATAAGTGTTACAACGTACAGTTTTACAGATAATTTGTACAATGTGACAGGTATTTCTATACATGCGCCCTCCCACCTTTATTTAGTCATTATCAAACAAACAAGAGTTAAACAGGAATAGTAAGCATTCACTTTTAAGAAACTTTGGCATGTATACAACTGGCTAGTTAAGAGTAAACAGTGGTAGATCCATGTCAGCAATAGCCCACTGTTTGTTTTTTCACAGCATTTTTGATCAGGATGAAACTCACCAGCACTATTTTCTAGTTAATACAAAAATGAGTACTTTTTTCAGTCCAGAAACCCCTGTTCAGAGGCAAAAACATTAAGAGAGATGTAAAAGAACCAACTTTTAATTCTTAAAAGGTATCACTTTTAAAGCAGTTTAGGTCACAAATATGTTGCACACATTGGTTTGGTCATGAACAAAATGCTAAAAAAAAAGGTTTGCTCGTATTACTGAGCTATACATCACTTGGCACAACTGACAGTGTCTCCTTTGGATCAGAATAAGTGCGAGGATCATTGGCTCAACGTCCTGTCTGTTGGTGGAGTGCAAGAAAAAGCTCAAGTGGAACTTGCACTGTGCTCGCCATTTGTCTCGAGTTCCTGTCACTGCTCTTGGCCACTTACATACCTACCAAATTCATCTAAAAAATGAGGAAAAACCATTTGCAAGGCATTTCTTCCTGGTATACAGTAGATGATATTCGCATTTTAAAAATCAGAAAGCAATGAAAGAACCCCTGAATAATAAGTAATAACAAGCCTCCTTTGACAAGAATTACTTGCAATTCTTCAAGTACTTACAAAAAATACAGTATTTATACAACTTCTCCAGAACTCTTATAATTAACATATTTTAATGTAGCACTACTAAAATAAATCCAGAGATACAAATGGTTGTACTTCTAAGCAGGAATATGTAACCTCAATTTTGACTTTGCTGCAATTTCATTATTGCTGTGGAACGGTCGGTTGTGTGAACACCAGTCCCTCTTCCTCATACGCATCAGAATATCTAAAATTTGAAACGATGTTCTCCAGCAAGCCAGATTGCATTTAATGTAATCTTTACAGTTCCTGCTAAATGTGAGCGATCCAAAGTTGGCTGAACCGTGGTGCAACAGGGCACAGATGTGAGGAGAGCAGTGGAGCAGAGGCAGGAATGGCAGAAAAACAGCAGAGTAACACAAGTCAGACTCATACTCACTATTTCTTATTCCTGGGCTTTAACTCTTCCGCTGCATTTCGCAGGAAAATGTAGTTTTTCTTTTGTGGATTATAGAACTCATGACCCTAAAAAGAAAATAATCACCTCTGTTTACTCTTGTCAAAGATGAAATATCAGCATTACCTTAAAATGCAAGAATAAGAATATTCCATTAGTTTATTAAGATTTAATTGTCAAGTCTTTAAGACCAGATATTGGACAACATCGGTGGATTAGAAAAAACTTGCCATAGGGAGGTTTATCCATTTTAAGTTATAAAAAACTTTTCATTAAAAAAACAATCCTGTATCTCTAAGCTCTACTTTACAGATACCACTAAGAGCTCAACAGGACTTTTTTTAAATGCCATTCTAGACAGAGAAGAAACTAGAGCTTTAATAGCCATCCAGTTTCACTTTATATTTTCCATCTTTTAAATTAGATAAGGTCATTTTTTCAAAGGGAAGCCCAAAATCTTCCTCACCCACATTTGCAAACCAGCATTGCTCAGCAATCTGATCCAACTGAAGCTAAAAACCAAAGAATGCACTACTTCAGCGTTACATTTCATGAGAAGTCTAAAATGAGCATCCTGAGTTCTCTCGCATGCTTGTGGAATTAGAAAGACTCGGCTACTGTTGATGAAGAACAGCAAAAGCCTCACGTGGAAAGGACAGTCTTAGCTGTCAACTGCGAGTATGAGTCTAAACCTTTCTTACCTTTGACCAATCGTAACTGGAAGCGTATGCAAATATATTGCCATTGTGGTTGAAACAACAAGCAGATATCGGCTGGTCAAGCTGTTCCGATGTTTTTAGCTTCGTTCGCGCATCTTTATCCCAAAAGCTGAATCTACCATCAGATCCTACTGTTGCAAGAGTACCATGGACAGGGTGAAATGCTATCCCATTTACCTGCAGAATCATCAAGAATACTATGTAAACCACCACACAAGAACACTCAACACGTGCTGAATCCTGAGACAGTAGGTACACAGGAAAGACTCTTTTTCAACTATATACAGTTCTTATTTTTCTAAAAATTTTCAGATATGTTCTCTGGAAAAACAAACCAACCAACCACAAAAACCCCATCAAAGCAACACGGAAAGCATAATCTTTTTTTGTGGCACCTAAGAATTTAATGCATAATCCCATTACATAAATGTATTAATTATTGCTTCAGCGTCAGCAAAATTAACAAGTGTCATCTCCACCAAGATGATTTCATGAATGGTTGATCTGGTGCATGTTTTAAGGGGAGTACAAAAATTTGTCCTTTTTAACCTATGTGTGAGGAAACAGAATGCCTTAGCTTACTGAATTATTTGGTATACTGCTTCTTAGAGAACTTGGCTACAAACTGCTCATACAGAATTCGCTTAACATAATTATGTTTGCATCACATAACTTCTGCAAGCTGTGAACCTTTGAACTTTCTGCTTTGTTAAGTAAAAAAGGCCTCAGAGTCTTCAAGGAGAATGTTTGGCTATTGCCAACTACTTTTGTCCAGCTGCAGGTGCAGAATAGCAGCTGAAGGTCAGAACTTGAACTGACAGCCCGCCTGACAAAAATGAAGAGATCCAAGGAAGAACAGGGGGAGCTCAGACCCTGATTTTGCAGTTGGCTGGGAATGACACAATGGGGGTGGGATTGGGGGGTATAATTGTCCAAGTCTTTTCCTTGTGAGGACTCCCCTTCAGGAGGCACCAGCTCGAGCTGCTCTGTACCTTGTGAATCAACTATTTTAACAGAATTTCTAGAATGCACGCCCAAAGTCTCTGCTGCAGGAAACCTGCAGAAAAGGACCTTCCTTAATAGTGTAACTATGACTGAGCTTTAAACATAGGTCTAAGAAAACTTTAGGCAAGATAAAAGTTCAAAGAGAATAAAAACTTCATAGCCAATTTTACATTAAGAGTGCATATTGCCCTGTATAAATGATCTAGTGGTATATGCTGAAGACTTACAGCATAGATATCCTGAGGTGCTGATGTGTTTGTTCCATTGGAGCGATGACATTTAAAAGTGAAATTATCTTTTGCACTGGGGGAAGAAAAAAAAAAAACAAAGGTATTTTTACTTTCCTTATTGTAAACTGAGCAAGCAGGAAAGGATGTTTTATTAAATGATACTTACGGATTTGGGGGGTTGATGTAATGAATAGCTACTCTTCCTTCAATACTTCCAAGGGCAAATCCAGTAGGTTTGTTCACTTTGTCTTTAAAAATAGCAACACAGCGATGCTAAATTTGAGAAAGATACAGAGGATTTTAGAGAGAGGCCTGAGGGCCAGATTTTCTGTTTTCCATAGGGACACATAACATTATATACATCAATGCAAAGTAAAGCAAAAACACAAGCAAGGACAAGAGATACATCAAATTCTGTTGAAAATCTGAGCCACAGTATTTACATTTCTAAATCCTTATGAAGATTAACAACAGATCAATGGCAAAGCAGGACAAGCACCATGTAAAGATAACGTACTTCGGTTTTGAAATGTTGTTTGTTTTTACCAAAAATGGCGAGCCCAGAATGTCAACAGTCTGTATAAATACACTTGTAATAATATAACAATTCACCTGGTGTTTAAGAGGAGATTCTATTCTTCGAAATTCGGAAGGCTGATTCTCTAACTGATAAACTATCAAACCCCTTTCTGCAGTGGCCACAGCAGCCATGGGATGAACCTGGGTTGTAAAATAGGTTGGGAGACATTTGTGTTAATAGCATGGCAGAGAATTCTGTTTGTTATTTCACAGAAATCCCTGAAGAAGTTACAGGAATTGCACTCTTTTCTGGGGTGGAGAGAGGGAGGGAAAGGGGGAAAAGAGAAATGACAATGTCAATTTGTAGACAAATCTTCAAACAAACAAACCAACCCACCCCAAACCAACAAACAAAATCAGCTCTTCCCTGCTATTAAAAAATTACACATACCAAAAGTCTTTTATTAGCTGACCCTTCCAATGCAAATCACAATAGTGGTAACGCAAACTCATCCAGAAAGGAGAGTAGGTCAGTCCTAGTGCTCATATGGTTTTGTGATGTTAAAAGGATACTAAACATGTTTTGCATGCTGCAAATACTTATTTTCCAGAACCAAATCAAGAAGATCGATTGATGTTTTATTGCTAAAATCCTACAAAAAGCAAATGCTATTCTATTATTCTATATTAACAGTTGTTACTTAGTGCTGACCTACAGAAGCCTCAAAGACCACTGGTTTATGCATTCCCCAGCTATCTACCTGACACCAGTTTACTGTATACCACGGCTTACCACATCCGCACAGTAACATCGCTCAGGGAGCTGCAATGTCATCATAGGTGTTGGTGAGCGGGTATCCCAGAACTGATGGAAACAGAGAAATGAACAAACTTACGCTTGGAGTTGAGGATACACCATTTAATCTACTTTAGCCAAGACAAAGCAGTTGGTACCAAGTTGTTTCATCCCTGTCTGTAGTCTGAAAAGTGCAACTCTCTGGGAAATGAGGCTATTCCATTAATCTGTTTTTTTTATATTGGTGTTTAATAAAATATTTTCATTTCATATAAGTCTTTTCATACACATTACAAGCACATGTTGTGCCCATTTGTTCAGGTAAAAATCATACCTTCAAAGTTTTATCCCAGCTTCCTGTCATCACACAGCTATAATTAGGTGCTTTAATCCAATGGATGGTCTTCACAGGAGCATCATGCTGAAGAAAAAAAAAAAAAGGACAAACACATATACATTTACTAAGATAACACTCCATATTCCTTGCTTATGCTCTTCATAGTTTTGTATGTATTTACACTCTTTATCCATTCAAGAAAAGTGATTATTTTAGTCACAGCAGTTAGGATAAAGGCTGGTCATGACCTTATTGTGTTGTTTAGTGCTGTAAAAATCACCCACATGAGAAAAAAGTTCCTGACACAAAGCACTACAATCAAGTCACCCTATATAAGAAGATGGTCACAGCAGAAATACAGATTATGAACAGCAGGACTTTCTATTTATTTATAAAGGATATTACCCATCATGCTAGAAATCAACACTTTAATACAGTATATTATTTATTACAAATTAATAAAAAAACAGCTTCTTCTGCCAAGGCCTACAGAAGAAAGGCCTATATTAATTACACCAACAAAAATCTTAAAAATCAAGGCTGGGAATCTGAATTTTATCACCTCAAATAAGATACAAGAAGCAATCATTAAAATGACTAACTCTCCTCTTACATTACATAGCTGGTAACTTAATCACTGTAAGTACATGTTCTATGAACAGACATTCACTTCTAAATGGAGAATGTAAATTCTAATCCCTGATACTGCTGCAGCAGAAACCTGGTACTTGTGAAAGTGAATTCAATGATTTCTTAAAATGTCTTTTCCCCCTATAATGCAGTGGAGTTACTTTGAGATCACAGCAGCAATGGAAAGAGCTCTCTCAAGTGAAACAGAGAAAACGCCTGCACAGGTTATTCAAATCACTTTGATTGCAGGTCTCCCTATATATGCACACTTCATTATCTCAAAAATATAAAAAGCACCCTACAACCTCTTTGTCAAGTAGCAGTATCTACTTCAGAAGCACTACATGTTACCTTAATTTGCTAGTAAATGTAGCTTTTAATAAAAAAAAAAAAAAACCAACAAAAACAACAAACACAAAGCCCACAACAACTAATAAACTTGGGCCTTGCTTACTTACTTGTGCAATCTGAATAGCCTGATTACTGTTGAGATCCCACATTTTGGCAGTTTTATCACAGGAAGCAGTAAATACTTTACTCCCATCCTAAAAACCGAGAATAAGGAGATTAAATAGCTCATCACACAGTGTCTATTAGAAAACTGTCATGTCTTATTCACTTCTAGTAATGGCATAACATTCATGAAACATACACAAGAATTTCAAGAGAAAGAACATAAAAATAGAAATTTATTTACAACTGTACATCATAAATGAGAAAACTGTGCTGGTTAATATCTGGCTTTAAATACATTCTTACTTTCAAACTTTCTTTTACTCTTCTTATGCCTATATTAGTGGACTCTATTCAGATACGCTTAGCACATATTTACAGTAACATAAGTCTATACAATAATCACAGGCTGCAGCTACGTGTGGCTCTTGCATCTGTCTGGAAACAATATGCTAATTTATTTAGGGCTTTGGTAAAAACTATTTATTTTTAAGTAGGAACATACATCACTCCAGCAGCCATCTAGTACGGGTCCTGTGTGCATCTGCTGAGCCTTCGGGATTGTCTGTCCATTATCTTGAACTTCCCAGCAGCGAACCTGTAACAGGAGAAGCACATACAGACATATTAACACAAAGAACTTAAGAGACCTCTCTTCTTGAAGATCTCAGCCCTAGTTTATCCAATGTAAAGTGTGATTATAAACACCAAGCTGTTTTTCAGAACTAATGAAACCTTATTTTCTCCAATTATGTTTCTTTTATCTGTACGACCACAACTCAGCCCCACCTCAAAGGTACCTTACAATCACTTAACACCTCCCAGTTCTCGCCTGGAGAACCCTGAACCACCAGCTGGGAATAAGCTGCCCGCTGCAGACTGTGGCCAACAGACTGAACAGAACAGTTAAAGAACATGTTCACGTTTGGTTTCCCATCCCTCTTTGGGCCAGTTGGGATCTCACCCTTCAACACAAACAAACTTCTATAAGGTTGGAGGAGCTTAATCTTTTTGAGACTACACTGTCAAACTGGATGATTTACCACTGTGTTCATGGTTCTTTCACTGAGCAAAGCATAACTGCGTCAGGCTAATAAGAAAATGGAGCTAAAAAACAAACAAGTGGGAAAAAGTAATAAAAATCTATCAGGGAAAACATTGGCTACATATTGTGAGCTGAAGCTTAAAACACAGAGGCAGAAAAATGACTTATCTGAAAACCACAACTGAATTTCTCAGTGGAAGGAGCTCAACTATGTCAAACTTAGTGCCTTGTCACCAGACATAACTTCTGCAGTTCTGCAAAGAGGAAGATTTTCAGGTGCCCCGGCACAAGTTTTATGATCACATTTTGTAGTTTATGCACCAATGCTCACACTTTAATGACCTGTAGGTCTGACTGTGGGTACTTACATCATTTGCCCATGATCCTGCAATGAGGAAATTACCCGGCAACGTTGGTGGACTAAACGCTAAACATGATATGCTGTCATCAGGTGGAGATGTTACTTCAATATCCTGTAAAGGACACAAGAAAAACAAAACGAGTCACAGTTTAAAACTATCACTTCTGTAGGGTAAATTAGTAGGTCTGCTGGGACTAATTAGAACACAGCAGCAGAAGAGAGGCTCCCACAGGGGGTAATGCACGTACCTTCATGGGATTATGGTTATCTGCAGTCGTACTGCCGAACATGCTGGTACCTCCCGTACCGAACCCCGATGTTGATCCAAACAGACTCATCCTTGCCCTGCAAACGAGGAAAAGGCTTTCGGAGCATCCCCAGGGTGTCCCCGCCGCAGCCCCCACACGGGCACAGGCCTCACCCCGCCCAGCAGCCACCCAAGGCTGTAAAAATATACAAGGCTTAAAATAATTAAATAAATAAACCCACGCATCTTGTTGCAGTCGGATCCCTGACGTTCCCGGGCCGGCCACCCCGCCCCCGCCGGCACGGACCAGCTCCGGTTTCACCCGCCGTTCCCCTCACTCCTCCCCGCAGCTGCTCCCCTGGGCACAGGGCCCAGCCCCGTTGCCTACAGATCTCGCTGCGGGGCGAAGGGGCCGCCCGGCAGCAGCGGACGCGCCATGTCCCGGGATCCCGCCGCCCCGCCGGCTGAACCGGCCGGCGCAGGAAGCGGCCGTTCGGCGGGACACGTTGGAGAGGAGCCGAGTGCGCCCGCAGACGAGGCGGAAGCGCCCAGGAGCGCGGGGCGGGCCCCGGTAACGACCCTCGCTCACTCACCCGTGCGGCGGGCCCGCTCCGCCCGCTGCCTCCCGCGGTGCAGCCCAGCGCGAACGCGGCAGCGCCGGGACAGGCCGCGACTATCTGCGCAGGCGCCGAGGCCGGGGGGCGGGGGCTACGCCTGCGCTCTGGTCAGGCGGGACGGGGCCGGGAACCGAGGGCGTGGCCGGGGAGCGGGGGCGTGGCTGGGGGGCAGGGGCGTGGCCGGGGGGGCGGGGGCGTGGCCGGGGCGTGGGAGCCGGGCCGAGCGGTTCCGAAGTTTCGGGCAAGGGCCGGTTTCCCGCTGTCTTCGGGGCGGGAGGAGCCCAGCCCGCGCCATGGGGCCGCTGGGCATCTCCGCGGCGCTGCCGCTGAAGAAGGAGAAAGAGTTAACGACTTTTTCCTGCTCAGCCGAGCGGCGGTGTCTGAGCGCTGGGCAGTGCAAGTCCCGTGGTGGTTCCTGACCTCGGGGGAGTCGGGGTGATCAGACGGGCCCGAGCACGTTCAGCTGCCCTCGGGCGTTACCGTGACACTAGATGCAGCTAATTCACCTGTTTGAATTAAAATAGTGTCAACTGCTTCAAGTATTTCAGGAACCCGCTCACTCCTGAAAACAAAGCCTCCCTTGGCCAGCTGTAGGGAAGTTCTCTGCCCAGGCCTGTTGCTGTGTGCTGCAGTAGGTGACACCTACTGCTGCAGTAGGTGACACCTGTCCTGGTGCTGTCACACCTGCTGAGAGAACAGCCCCGCGTTCCTCTGGATCTAGATTGATTGTTACCTGGCCGTTAGAAATTACCAGCAGGTAGTAACACTGCTACTGTGCAGTAAAGAAAACAGGAATTTGAATTCCTTTTTGATTTCATACTGGCAGAACAGTAATGAAAACAAACAAACCCAAACTAGATAAGTGTACTGCAAATATTATCTGTAGGATCCATGCTGACGACTGCATAGATAAATTTTGGAAGTAGTTTCTGTACAGTCAGTTTGGTTTCCTCACATAAAATTCGTTGTACACTTTAATCACCACGGTTTCCTGCTCCTGTTTTACAGCCAACTAAATAAAGAAAATGAACAAGGGATTCCGTTATGATGTGCATCATTAACAGGATGGTTTATTAAATTCTTAATCAGTAACATCTGCTTGCTTACTTGTTCATGGAAGACAAATAGTAATTTGGTTTCTGGGACATTTCTAGCAGTAACAAGAACTCTCTCTGGCTTTTCAATCTGGATTCACAGCGAACACAAAATGTCACAATGCTGTACTTACAATAATTTCCAACAGGAGGCATGTGCGATAAATTGTTAACAAAGTCTTTTGCTCTCTTCAAAAATAAACAGGTTGGTACAGCATCACCTTGTGCTTTAAGAAAAAAAGCAAAGCAATTCCCTGATACATTTTTCAACTTAATATTTTCTGGCCAGAAAGAACATATCGCATTATCTTTTTATGTATGTACCATTGCATCTGGCATTGTTACAGTGCAGAAGCCACAGAATGGAAGTAAAAAATAATTGTAATTACTCCTATGGTTTGAAAACAAACAAACAACAAAAGATAATGATAGTCTAGATAAAGTGATAAAGAAACCTGACATGCATGAAGCATACTGCTCTGCCCCTCTGCATTTTTTCTAAGAGCAGTTAACAAAATAAATCAATATCAAGAAAAACATTTTGTTTGCAAACAAGCAGTCATATCCATCCACCAAATTTCAGTTTGTTTGGTAAATAGACTCTAGAAAGGTAATCTGATGAAAGAGAAGTTAAAACTTGAATTTCAGCCTTCAGTTTAGATGCTGCCATAATATCCAGCTTAAAAAAAAAATAAGGAACAAAATAAAAATTAATGTGTGATGATGCAACAGCCTGATAGAGGGTTAGGTAATTATTTAAATAAGATTTACGCTTGTTGGATGTGCATGTAGAACTGTAAAGTTAGTATTTCTGGAAATGGTGCTGCAAAATCCCTCTGAGATGAGATTCATTTTACCATATGTTCATGTGTTCTCTAGTGTGCACCTCAGAGTAACACAAATAATTTCTGAGGTGAGTATAAACAGGAAGGAGGAGGTACACAAAACCTTTTCCTTTCTAACCATTTCACACAACATATGCCTGAATTGAGATACATGGTTTAAAAGCCACAGGTGGGCTAAGAGGTCTGGGACAGAGTAAGTAACTGCTGTCAGCATTCGCCTGCTTGTAAAGGTGCAATATATGCTGTAATATTTAGGAAAGCAGTAAAATCCCATGTAGAGCATATGATCATCAGGTGGCTAATGGCAGGAAAGCTTAAGAGGCTGCCAGGTCTGGCGTGTGAGCTGTTGAGGCCCAATGACTCAGGGGGACAGTGGGCATGGGCTTCCTCAATCTTGCCTTCTTATGGGGCTGCAAAACCTTTCTGGTTCTGCTCTACTAAGAGTTTGTCTTCATAAAGAGGAACAGGGTTGCAGATGGTAGGGTTTGTCCTGTGGGGAGTAAGAAAAAGGAAACTATAGGTTTATACATACTTCTCTTTTCCACAGTGGCTGACAAGCAATGTAAGGTCTCTTTTGTATACTGGCTAACTTATTTTGATCTTGCTTTGTAAATGGAATCAGGACATCTTTGTGTATATTTAATCTGAAAAGAAAATGAAGTTGTTAAATTTTCTCATATACTTAAAAAAAAAAAAATCATTCTTACTTATTTCTTTATATTAAGCCAAAATGCCATTTGAAAAAAGAATAATTGATTTAAATGTTAGTTGTCTTTTTGTGAATTAAGTCAGATTGCATTTCCTGTCTATGAAACAGAACACTTCTGTTTCTTTCAGGGAAATAACTAACCTCTCAAGATCAGATGGAAGGAGACCAAGCCACTTTATAGATGGAACGGTGAGATGATGGGCCTCAAATGACATTGACTAAAATAAGAAAGGTCAACTATAATATTCAGTGACTTTTACTTTAAATTATTTGAGATACATGCCTTCGAAGGTTGTGGTCAGATTTTATTACAAAGACAGGTATTTTCACTATCAGGATGGTACAGGAAAAAAATAGTGCAGCTGGAGCTTATCATATCCCCTTGATGGAAACCATTCCTTTGCTAAGACAAACTCTAGACTAGTTCAGTTTAGGCTTGTCTAGTATGAACATTTTTTTTTTTTTTTTTTTTTTTTTCAGTCAATATGAGTCTGAACACATTAAAAAAAAAAAAAAAAAGGCACCAGGAGGAGCAATAACGATCAGATCTGGAAATTTCAGATAATTTCTGCTGGAAAGATCCACATCATCTAAAACTAGCCCAAAGGTTCATCTGGTCCGGTATCATGGCTACAGTAAATATCTTAGGGAAAAGTACAAAAACAAATAAGCAATTAATGATGCTTCTCAGAATATTCCCCCTGCTCCCCATGGTTTGTGACTCCAACTTTCTGAACCAGAAGTGGTGCTGCTGTAATACTTGATTTTGGCAGCTTGCTTTTAGAATCCATGAACATTTTTGCAATCTGTAGCAAAGTATCACAGTTAAATTACATGTTGTATAAAGGAAACTTTCATTGCGTGTAATGAGCTTGACATATTCTAGTTTCATTTGATCCACCTGTTGCTCTGTTATGGAACAAAATAGACTTTCAAAATAATCTGACAATTTAATTTAATCCTGGAAGATGGTATTCCATCCGTTTACATGCTTTTGTAGGAGAGCTGAAAGTGTGACAGCTTACCTGAAAACCTGGGAGTTCCGTCTCCCTGGATGTCCCCGAGATATATGCTATGACATATATTCAAACTCTGACACCATTGGTGTCTGACAGTTTTCTGAAGTCAGTTTGTTTTTTTGTTTTTTGCTTTAGATATTCTTTCTCCATGGCTCTACTGAACCGTTCACCCACCTGCTTCTGCCCTCTGCCTTCACCTTAATCTGCCTTCATATTGTCTCATCTTTTAGCAGTGCACTATAACATCTTTTTGTTCCCCCTGCCTCTTCTTCCATAATGTTCCACACTACCACATGTATCCATAAGTGAATTCTCACCCCAAAACAAAATCTTTACCAACATAACATGATTTTGTGGAGTCACCCATCTCACAAGTTACGTCCTCCTCCTCCTCCCAAGGTCCCTCCAGCCTTCACTTCTCTTCTAAGGCAGAAACAAAGCAAAATGGAGAACACTTTTCTATTTGGATTTCCTGAAAACTGCCTGTGCAGCAGGGAAAAACTGAAATATAGTTAAATGAAACACCTGGCGTTGTTATTGACTTTCTTTTTGTTGCAGGAAGAAACTGTTTCTGCAGATACATAAGGCTGAAAAATTGTGTCTTTGTGTTGAAACAAAATTATAAAGGCAGTAACCATTCTAACAAAGGCTGCAACATTTCATACATGCCAGCTTCAAGGCTGGGCTACGAAACAATTTGAAGTGGAAACATGATACTCACCACAGATCCATATTTGTAGATGCACATTATTTCCACACCTAGGTTGCAGAATACCAAATGTCAAGTGTCTGTTTATCTGCACACTGGACATGTTGAAGAAGACTGCACTAATAACTCACTTTCATGGCATAACAGTCACAGCTTTATCCTTAGTGAGGTTCTTTATGGTTTACAAGTATTTTTAGAGTATGTAAAAATAAATGGAATTTGAACATAATATGTCACCATTATATAGTTAAATGTTTCATGCTGTCTCTGCATAGTCATTTCAAAACCAAGGATAATCAGTCCAACATCACAAAAATTGTCTTTCTTTATGCTGTGTAATCTGTATCTCTTGATACTATTGCTCTGAGCAGCTGCTGCTCATTTTGCAGTCATGTCCCTAATTTTAGGTGGTATCCATGTAGATACATAAGAGATTTTCTATATTTTGTGTATGCAAATTCTGTATTCAAACAAAGGCATGCACACTCACATACACAGAATCCCTCATGAAATGAGGGAAATTTCAGGCCTGCCACTGATGTAACAGAGTAGCACATTCAGAATGTCATGGACTTGTTTTAGGAATAACTTTATTCTTGCTAGCATCAGACTTGTAGTTTCTAGCTTTCAGTACTGTAAACTATTGACTAGAGCACTGAATTATTAGTGTAAGTATATGTGAACACCTTTGAACTCAATAAAAGACTCATTTTGCTCCAAGAATATTTTCTTCATGTCTATCTAGCCTACGGTTCATAAATTTGCTTTCCATATATGTCGCTGAACCTCTACATATTTACCATGTGGATCTGCATCCATAAGGGTGAAAACAGGAATTTGAAAAGCATTCCACAGCTTTCTGACCAAAAGCCGTGTATTGAGATCTGGTACACCTCTTCCCTAAGGAAAGAAAATAAAAGCAGTTACAAATTAATTAATTAATTAATTAAATTAATTTATTTAATTAAAATGTCTGGCTATATACGTGTTTATGTCTTTCTTTTAAATGGGGCAAACAAACAAAATGCTATTTTGCAGGAGAAATTGTATGCTGGAATGGGCTCAGGAGCTGCATGGCTGATGTCCTGGATTACAGGCACTGCAGATGTATCACCCATTCCTTTATTTAAGGAGTTAATTTCTAAGGTCTGTGAGTTGATGTATAGATGTACCCCGGCATCTGTATAAACTGGTGTAAAAAAGCCACCTTTTCTTCTCAAAAATATTTATGGCACTAATGAAGCAATATAAAACAAGTTCTTGCTTTGACCGACTACAACTGGACAGCATGCTGCACAGAATAAACATTTCTTCCTTAGGTAAGGGGATATGCTTTTTCCTCATTGTGGACCAAAGCAGTCCCAGAAGGAGTAGATACGCATATTTCATTTATGCATTCCTATTAATTCTCCACACTCCATAGCTCTTTCAGTACAATCCAAAATCAACCAATTCTGTTTCTTTTGGGTTTGCAGCACATTAGGTTGATAAGCTACCAAGCTATAAAGATATGTTTGGAAGAAATAAGTCTTTAGAATGTCTATTTTTTATTTCTACCAGGATAGCAAAATGGAAAAAGAAGTTGTTAGACAAGTTTCATATTAATTTTATGATGATCTTTTGGCCAAGTTTGAATACCACTACAATGCTAAAGTATAACTTAAATTCTTACATCTAGCTAGATGATATGAAGTATAAGATGCATACCGTAATCATTATACATGGGGACAATTTAGTGCAGAAATCATCATCCAAGAGTCTCTGAAAAGTTGCATCCTTTTCTACAATTAAAATAAATTTGGCATGTGAGATTAAATCTTTTCCGTTAAGGCTAGCTGCATGTAAAATGATCCATCACACCAATCAATTAAAACTAAATGCTCTAAAATACCTGTTCTAGAGCCAAAAGCAGTGTTCATGCCTCAATTTCAGAGTGAACAAGCAAGGAAAAGATTACCAGTACATTGTTTAACTTGGAATATTCTTTGCTTTTACTTTATTTTTTCAGTCTACAATGAGAGTTCTTGCTCAAAGGATACTTTTAATTCCTTGAACATTAGATGGCACAGTGACTGCCTAAAATAACAGAAATGAGATTAATCATTTTAAATAGAGAAAATGATATATTTTAAAATAACAACATTAGGTAATGAAGGACACAATTACATCCTGAAACAACCATTCATCTTCTATAGACAAGATCAATCTTGACATTTTCACCTCTTTGTAAGTGTATTCAACCATTCATACCCTGCTCTATTGTATGGTTGTGCAGGAGTCCTCCTGTTACAACAAGATGCTTTCCAAAAGTATTTGTGCCACTGTCATAGACAACTGTTCATTGTATGGACATTACAGACATAACAATTTCCTGATTAATTTTTTTTCTGCTTTAGTCAGAAAAGAAAGTCAGCTTGGTGTAAATTTAATACAGGCTTAAAACATTTAAGTATTCGTTTTTGAAGACGATTAAATCCTTTCTTTTATTAACCTATAACCTGATTTTGTAACTATTTTGCAGCAACAATTTTAAGACATAGTAACGTTTACTTTACATCTCATATTAGGATTGGCTCAATCTGGCAAGCATATGGATGAGAAAACAGGAACCGGAGGAAGAATTTGGCAAAAGAATATGTATATACTGAAGTGTGTGGTCTGTTTTTACTTGTGACTGCTAAATCACCTCCAGTGCCAGGGTCGAACAACTCAACAAATAAAAATACAAAGAGCTGTAGAAGAGCATTTATAACAAGGGTCTTTATACTCTGCTGAAGAACAGAGCATAGGCAGCTAAGGTTATCTTTCCATTTTGAAATTGCCAATGTGGGTTACAATGAATGCATTTTCCATGAAATCATGGCAACAGCCAGCAAGTCTGAATTCTATTCCTGCTTCTATATTCTGCACCACTATAGGAAATCTTTTAGGACTAGATTAGTTGAATCTCATGTCCTCAAACCACTTTTGGTTCTTGACTCTTATGAAACCATGGTTATAAACTTCTCTTTAGCTCAATGCCACTTTTGATAAAATCAGTTGAGAATACAAGTCATTTTAATGTTGGTAATTCCAAAATAACTGATAATCCTGAGACCAAACAGCCTGATATTATATAGCTTTGTTTGTACAGTGCTGGGCATAGGAAGACAAGCACAGGTCTATGTAACAAGTGTATACAGTAACCTGAGCTACAAGAAGTGCAGCAGATCATGTGAAGGTAGGTGCTGTGAATTACTGTTTTATAATACATACTGTTGCACTGCAGGTACAATTCACTTTTGTACCATCTTCCTCAGTGTAACTTAAATTACCAGCAACAAAACCTTTAGATGTAGACAGCTGAAAAAAATAGTAAGTTGTATACGATAAATTGGAAGTCATATGCTTTTATGTTACTGTATTGCACAAGCTAAACAAGAAACGTCTGAAAATAATTCCAGTAATAAGAAGTTATTGACTGTCATCAGCCTTTTAAACACTAAGCAATGTTGTTGTCATCATGGATATAAAGACATACTTAAAATAAATTATGTTAACTGCATGTATAGATATGAAGAATTATTGTAAGGCATGAGAAACAAGTAAATTTGAAAGTTTGTTATATCTCTGACTTACTTTATATTTTTATTTAAGCCCCAAGTTTGCAAATCCTATGAGTACAAATTGCTTAACAGGTGCCTTGCACTCTGGAGTTTAAGCATTGCCTTCACTTGACAAAAGGCCTCATGATTTTAATCGACAGTTTGTCCGAAGCTCTTTGGAGCAAACAAACTCTATGAATTTTCTCTGAAGAAGGAAAACTTCCGAGGGCTATGATAAACCCAAATTAAGTTTCATTTGCACAAAGGACACTTCTTATTTTAACTATGTATTTCCACCTGAGAACTTTTTTTTTCCTACTTCAGCTTTCTGTTCAATCTATATGATTTAGAAAACATTCACAATAAAGCACTTACTATATGTAGACTTCTCCGAGGTATCTGAAGCATGCAAGAAATGTCATTGATTATATTGTCCACAATACTCTGGCTACCAAACAGTAGTGTGTCTGAATAATATATATCTCTATCAAGACAAAACATATTTGTAATTATAATACTGAAACAGCTGCAGGTTTGTGAGAATTTTATAGAGGGCATGGATAATCAGATCAACCTAAAGCATTTTACATAGAGAAATCCATTATCCTACAGGTTTGCATCCTACAGGCTGTTTTTCACAACTTTATCTGAAATTACAGAAATGTAGCATTTTACCTTTTAGTTGCATAAGTATTACTCTGCACCATCTTATAGATCATGGATAATATTTTGAGCATCAGAGCTGAAAAGAGACATTTAAAAATATTTTATCCATGTTAATAAATGCATGTACAATAATTTGTCTTTATATTGACTCATATTCATATCTCATAAAACAAAACTTTAAAACATATTTTAAGGTGCTGTGAAAATAGAGAGACTGTACTAATCAATAGACTCAATAATTTCTAGCGTAATTAGAAAGAAATATGATGGAGTTAAGTGAGGGAATGTGTGCTCTGCTGTCCAGGCCAAGAAATTGAATGACTGAGTTAGAAAATGTAATTAGCATATTGTCCTGATTCCAAGATTCCTTTTCTAGCCAGCTTTTTGAAGAAGGGTGATGTTTTTACATTAAGACCTTTTGAGGTCAGTCAGAGAGGGCAGAAACTGTAAGAAGGCTGCATTAATTTCACTGTCACTCATTATAATTTAATAGAGAAGAGAAAAGCTAAAGGGCTGGTCATAATATCCGGTTATATTAG
Source organism: Streptopelia decaocto (assembly GCF_964273445.1). Lineage (NCBI taxonomy): Eukaryota > Metazoa > Chordata > Aves > Columbiformes > Columbidae > Streptopelia > Streptopelia decaocto. Next base: position 10,693,307 of record NC_138669.1, read on the forward strand.
CAATACACTTCTAAATCATGGTGCATAATATTTTTTTTAATAAAGTTTTGAACTAAAATACAAGAAAAAACAGTACTTTCCAATCTTACCAAATCTTGGTGCTGAGCTAGGGCAGTCACTTCTTATTTGTCTTGTAGTAGAATGTGGTATCATCTGTAGACCTACAGAATCTTTAAATCTGATACATTGCAAACAAATACAATCGAACTGTAAAATGATTGATTATATGTAAATTGTTGTCTATAAGTTAATTTAGTCTCAGACTCCTTACCTATCTACTTCAAAGCATTAAAGTTTCTCAAGAAGGTACTTCAAGACTGAATTTAAGCCTAAAATATGTATTTCCAGACAGAAGTAGAGACAAGAAAAGTGTTTTATATGTGTTTATAACTGTTAATATATCAGTGATTATTATTTAGTGTGAAAACAATGGAATAACCAACACAAGAAAAAAATATGAATCATTATTGGAATACAAATCACATCTGAAACAGTGACTTTCTGATGTAGAGTGTATGAAAAAGTGTTATTATTTCATATTACAACAATATTATTTGATTTATGCCCTTAAATTGTTATCAGAATAACTCAATTATATTCCATTAGTAACTTTTGGAAACAAAAATGTGCTCCATCGTATTCTCTAAACAATTGTTTAATCTATATGAGTCCACTACTTCGTGTTTCACCATTTCATGTCTGAAGGTGCACATTTCACCAAAATAATCGGTTGTTTTCTTAATGACACTTCATTATGTTACTTAAAATTACTTTAGTGCCTTATGATATGACAGTGCTGCTTTTAAAGCATTCTTTTTCATTTCAGGGTTTTGTAAAGTATTAGTGATAAAATGGCCATAAGTTTATCTGAAACCACATAACATTTCTAAATTTCTTTGTCAAAGCTTTTGCTCCATGAATCCTTTGGGTGGCAGAACACACCAGGGTGCACGTACGTGAAGTGACAGCGAGAACAAGCAGCACAGTGTAGCATCTGCCTGCCGGCTTTGAAGGAATTGTCCTGCCTTTGTGCTGCAACATTTAAAAGGTATTTGTGCGTTTTGCTTGCAGGCTCCCTACACTGGAACTGCACAGGAGGAAAATAGTGTTAAAAACTTTGCTGCATTGCTCCCCCAGGTTAAATACAGCAGAGTAGTTTTGTATAAAAACTTCTTCCTCTTTTGCAGCTGGACAATGGAAACTGATGGGAGTGCTTTAGGCCTGGAATTCTCACCGATTGACATCATGCTCAAGTAAATACCTCTCTAGGCATCTACAAATGTTTACAAGGAACATTTCAAACATGAAATCATTCTCTCATTCTGCTAGTTCCTGCCCAGCAGATTCCAGCTGTGTAGATTAAGTATGAAAAGGCTGCCTAAAGAAGAAAAAAAATACTCCACTGACTATATTTTCTTCCATTTATACTATATTTTGGCATTCTTTTTTTATCTATTTATTTTTGTTTTCATCTTCTTAAACTGCTGTATTAAAGTGGGATATAGATCACTATTCAACAGATATGCATATCTGAGATTACATTTCTCCACCATAAATTATAGTTCAGCTTTTTAAAATGTGATTGATGAGTCTTATTTTTAACATACTGTGATGTTAACTTCTTTTAATTTGAACATTTTCCCCCTATGTGCTTTGATGGCAAATAAGATCTCGCATTTGTTTTCTTAGCCTGGAAAGCCATTTCCCCAAAGATTGCCAAAAATTGCAAATCTTTGTTATAGTATTTTAATTTTACAGACACATGAGTGAAACATTTTTGTCAGACTATCAAGCCATTAAAATCCCTGGAACATACAAGCCTTTCAGTTAACTGATTACCTGCAGGCCCCTCAGGTTTTTTGATTGACAGAAATTTATTGTTCTCATTAAATGAGTATTCCCCCAAAGTGTTAGGCATGGAAGGTTTGCTATGCTTTCTCAGTCTCAAATGGTTGTCCACACACAAGCACTTCTGCAACCTGATCAATCTAAATATCCTTTAATGCACTGACGTCCAGAGCTTCTACAGGGCAAGAAATAGATTGGTAGCTTCCATTATCCTTTTGCTTCTGCATTATAGAAAGCAATTAATCTCCCATTTCCAGGTATTTTCAGTTTAAATGAGCTCCTTGGAATAATATTGTTGCGCAAGCAACTTCTACAAATGACAAATTGTGCTACAAAGGCAGACAGGTTGCTTTTTCTCTGATCCTGTCTAGATAAGCTGGCATAAGATCTGAAATTTAGATAACATCTTAGAAACTTGGTTTGCTTTATTTGGCTGGTAATGAACTTTGAACACAACATGGTGGCAAGAAATACAACAGTAAGAAGTGAGGTGCATCTTCTCTGAAGAACAAAAGGATGTTTATCTATCATTTTGAAAAATAAGATACCGTGGGGAAAAGCAGAGAAAAAGAAAAGAGGAAGCAGAGAAAAGGCATTGGAGGATGAAATTGCTATTAATTGTTTCCAGCCTAAACCAGATATTTTCACTCTAACACAACTTATCATTTCTGGTTTCTACTGCTTCCAGAAAATGATTATTTATAGGGACTTTCCTTTCTAACCCTTATTACAGCAGTGTTACATTAGTCCCCTTTATGTTATGATCTGCAGTTAATTAATACATTATGCCTGTTCATGCAGAGTGGTTACCAAGCATTACTTTTTATTTGTCCGTTACTATATTAGAAGTCAAATTATTTATTGTTTCTAACACAGAATTATGTAACATTAACTTTTCTGGAAGTTACATAATCAAATTTATATTCATGGCATTTATATATTACTGAAAGGAAGGACTTCAAAATATATAATACTTACTCTATATTCCTCCAATCTAATCTGTTAGCTAGTGTGAGAACAGGTGCTTTTTTTTGGGCCAAGCTTTTAAGTACGTCTTCGATAACATTTTCTATTGCTTCAAGAACTTCAGAACTGAAAAAAACAAACAAAAAGTGGTACAGTTCATATGATAAAATCTAGTTCTACTTTGAGTTTTGAATATCTATCTCCACTCCTACAAAAATCGTGTAATCCAAAACTGCTTCAAGGACATATTTGTTTAAAAAATGTGGAGGAACTCTTTTGTTTTTTAATTTTGTTTTGTTCATTTTCCCTAAAATCTTTGAGTTCTCATTCCAGATGCATGACTGAGGACACAATTAAAGCTACATTTCTATTCAGTCCTGAAACCATCAAATTTTTCACCAGCTGAACTTTTAGACCAACTGGCTGGTTTGTGACTGATTAATGTTTTACTATAAATGATGTAATATTGGCTTTGGCTATGATCTGGGCTAAGTTGTTTTTAAATGCTGTAAATTTAAAAAATGTTTGAGAGTACAAATACTTCCTGTTGTACTATTGTATGTTAACCTTATGATCTGCTGCCCTGAAAAAACTGTTACGGGTTTTAATTATATGAAGGCTTAGTCGCAACAGATGCACTCTGAAAAGAATAAAATCTCTATCTTTCACCTAAAAATACAAATTAACCTTGCAGCAGATCCCTTACAGCAAAACTGTGGGCTGGCTTGAGTGTTATGACAGATGCGTTCTATTTTCATAAGCAATCTGACTCCAACAATTCAGCTGTCCTTAAACTTACAAGTGTGCTATATACCATTATAAGTCTAGGTGGGAATTAAAAGAATAGACAAAGCTTATTCTAGCTCCAAGTCTTATCAGCACAGTCCAATTTTGTCATTAAGTAATATACTAAGAAAAAATAAGAGAATACCAGTGCACACCACACAAAATTAATTACCCGACTGTTACAAAATCAGCAAGTATGATTTTTAAAGACAAAATATGAGTCTCCTTAAAAAATAATGAAGGGTCATTAAAGCTCTCTTCTATCTGTTGAATATCTTTCTTCCATTTTGTAGCTCAGCTCCTCATTCTGCTGAAACTAGATTATAATTTTTTGAAAGCAATTTCTGGAAAGTATTAATCTTTTACTTTAAAACATTACTCATAATAGTACCTGTATAAAAAACCCTACTAGCATCACCAACATTTTTGTCCAATAATATCTAACCATTCAACAAACACAATGCAAGAATTTCTTTTCTGTTTTTCAGGTGAATAAACTTAGGCGTGGAGAGGCCAATGGCTTTCCAAAGGTGAAACAGTAAAGCATTTGCAATGCTTATAATACAGGAAAGCCTGGTCATGCAGCCAATACGCAAATTCATTTTCTACTGCATAGTAGTTTCATAAATAAATCCAAGATTCCCTAAATTTCAGACTCCTTGTCTCTTCCTCCTAATTAAAATCCTACATCTCACTGCCACATCCAAAATAGAGATTCTGTTAAGCACAGAGGAAGTGGTTGGCCAGTGAGCTAAATGTGTAACGCAGCGAATGGTGAAAGAGGTAAGCAAAGCTGACTATGGTGCATACCTCCAGCACAACAAAATTTAGAATGTTGAAGGCAATAAAAATATGTATGCGTAGATCAAGGAAAGAATAGACAGACAGGAAATCTAAACCATGTCATTACTTTGATACTCATGAATATTTTACTCATTCATTTGGTTCTGTCCACTGTAACTGTCTTACTATTTCAGATGTACTTCAAAGTTTGCTGCAGAGTTTGAAAGTCTGGATTTCTGTTCCAATCCCAATTTCCCGATTTATTCACCAACAGAAGTTGTAAATTTGGCAAAATAGGAGGAAGAGGACAGCAATTCCCTGTGTACCCCCTGCTGATATTCTGTCTCCTTTTGCAGAGATTAACTGAATTTTAATAAGCAAACATGTAATACTGGCCAAGTGTGCCTACTTAAAATTCACTCTGGTTTAATTTAACAGCGAAATCTGAGCAGAGAAGGGGTCAGCATTGTGTATCTCACAGGCTTTGCCAGATCATTTCTAACATGTTGCAGCATGAGCAGATACTTTTTTCTGTATGGCACAAAAGATAATCTTCAACATTAATAGCATAAAAGGTTAATATTGTAGCACCTTTAGCAAGTGAACAATATTAACAGACAAGAGAAACAGTTACAAATAAAAATCTGCAATGTAATAAACCAACACTAAAGCTAAAGCCATGCAGTTCTCTACCCTGCCTCAAACACTAAAAACTCTTCTTTTAAAATACTTTAAAGATGTTCTCACTCTATTCTAGCCTGAGGCTGATACACTGTGTGCAGAAAGAGTCTTTAAAAAATGATGGGGTTTTTTGTTAGTGAAACTGTTTGTTTTGTCACGGTTTTCTCTATTTCCATCTGTACCTACAGACTTTTGGAGAGATCTGAGGGAACAGAGATGCCGGTTGCAGTGGGAGAGCCCCTTCTCCCCTGCATTTTTGTAGGGGAGTATGTTTTTCACCTTTGTGCGAGCCCATTAGGTGAAATGGTGCACTACCTACTTTAGTATTACCACAGGAATAACTATGGGTGCTGTTTTTCACATCTTTTACCTAGGGACATGGCTCTCATGACCAGAAGGGCTTGTTTCCCTGAAGCCGGTCTTGCTCCCAGCTGGCACTGAACACACGCTGAGCTCCTCCATGAAGGCTGGTGCAGAACAATCTCCGGAAGGGACAAAGGCGTTAAAAAGAGATTACCAAATAAATTAGTAAAGGCTATTCCATGTGCTGGACTTAAAACTCATTATCTGAGATCAAACCATAAAGCCAGAGAGAAAAAGCAGAAAATTTCTGTGGAAACCAAAGTCAAGATTTTCCTCCCCTTACTGACTGACTGACCGAAGGCTTTTCCCGCTCTTCCTGACTGACCAATGGGCTTTTCCCGCTGTTTCTGACTGACCAATGGGCTTTCCTGCTCCTGCTAACAGACAGGAGATGGTCCCACCCACCCCCCCTCACAGGGACCTTCTCCCGCCCTTCCTCACTGAGCCTCAAAACTTGCTCTGGAGCTGCTGTGAGTGAGCAGATGTTTAAGCACAAACTTCGCAGCACCCACAACTCGAGGTCACTGGAATAAATCCAGCCAAAGTGGCCAAAATGGCTCACCCTTTCTGAACGACCAGCAATTATTTTCTTCCTTCAATATCAAATGTCTTTTCCTGGCTGTTCTCAGCAGCTGGATGAAACAAAAAAAAAGCTGAAAGCTCCAGTGAAACTCCAAGTGTTGAAAAATCAGCTTCCTTTCCCAAAATGGCATTTGAATTTTATGGAGATTAAATATTTAAGACTATTTTAAGTATTTGCCTTCAGCATCGAGATGTTTTAGAATAAACTTCACATATGTTTTCAAATCTTTCTCAGTACACTGTTAAAAACCTGTGTTCTGAATGAACAATAAACCCCCAGGTCTAAGAATCATGAATCACCAGCTTCCAAGGAAGCCAAGATTTAAGAAGAAAAATGCTGAGTTTTGCAAGACTTATGGCTGAACCAAGACTTTTATGATTCATGTGGCATCTTCAGCCAGAGAGCGTTGCTTCAAAATCGTCCTCTCACTTCAGAAAGTTGAATTTTTTTGTATTTTTAAAAGGAAAATGCGTTACTTCTGGGAGACCTTGTGAAGGCCAGAAGAATGCACCAGTGTCCCCGTCACTGCCCAAACAGCCCGGGGTGCTCCCGGAGCAGAACCACACGCTTGGTTTCTTCAGTGGGTTTTGAGTGCAGAGATCAGGGCTCCTTCACTGGCAGCTCGATGGTGAAAAAAACCCAGATCCTAGGAATTTAAACTGCTCTTACCTTTGCAGTTACAATATGCCAAAATGTATCTTCACCTCCTAACTACGTCATCGTAGTTGACTGCCTGATAGTGGTCATTCTGAGAGTGTTAGCAGTTGCTTAGGAGATAAATATCTTAAAGGCTTGTCCTTTTTAGAGAAAAATTTTTAAAGCCCACAGTTGATAACATCATCTTTTATACACAGCAGTCAGTAATATTGGAAGCTGTGCTGTATCTAGCTCGCTGCCAACAGCAATTCAAATGTTGCGATGTTTAGACTTGTTAGGGAATTAGGTGACGTAGTGTTTAAAGTGTTGGAGGCAGATGATTTCTCCTGCTGTTCCATTAGCTACTACCCCTGAACCTTTCTTCTTCGGTACCTGTAAGACTAAGTAGTCCAAATCCAGGTTGGGAAAGTAATTAAAAAATTCATGCATTGATTTATTCAAGGAAAAAACCTCAGGCTATGATGATATAAAAACAAGGTGTTTCAGTTAACAGAGGCAAGCAAAAGAAAGGGGAATTAATAAATTGAAATGTTCAGATCTTTCATCTTAAGTCTTTGGCCTTTGGGTACCTTGAGATCACTCCGGAAATATTTATGTAAAATCTCTGTAGCTCTTTCCAACAATTCAACATCAAAATCAAAAGATTTTTGTTTGATATAGAACTGACAAAATTATATCATGCCCCTAGCAACAGATCACAAACAAAACTACATACATCAGCTTGTGAGAAGCTCATTTAATGACCTGTCTCTTCTTCATAGCAGCAAACAGCAACTATAAAAAAGCACGACCAAAATACTCCATGCTTATACCCAAGTTAACAAAACACAGGTTAAAAAACAAGCAACAATAACAACGATTTCCATGCTTCAACTTTAATATTGGACACATATATGTACACATATGCATATGTATAACCACATAAATTAGTACCTTGAATATGACTAGCAAATGAACTACCAACAGTAAATGAACTAGCAGATTCATTTCCTACAGCCCTCTTTCTTTCATTTCCCCTTTCTAAACTCTACTTGCAAACCAAAACAAACACAAAACCAAACAAATTTCAATTGCAAATAGTGCCTGGATTTTTATATGCATTAGAAGGAAAATTATTAATAAAACAAATAATGAACCATTATTCAATGTTAAAATAGAAAAAAATGTGAAAAAAAGCAGTGTAACCAATGCAGTTATTTCAATGTTTGTCTTGCTTCTACAAAGATGTGCAGTAGAGGGCACCACAGATAGCAGGGAAAAGAAGATGACTACTTTGAAGCTGTTGAATTTAGCACCATGATTTCGCTTATCCTTGATAAAACAAGTATGATAGGTAATGAAACACTTTCAGATTTTGTTTGTTTTAAAAGATAGCCTGTTACCAAAGAGTTCCTTTAGGATCGTCTCCTATTATAAACACATGCTCTTATCAGTGTACTTTTGGAGGAAGCTGTGCTATGAAATGGTCTGTTTGAGCTGTCTGATCCCAATTTCAAAGTCTGTCTGTAGCTGCTGAAGAAGAACCTGTCTGGATCAAAAACTGTTGGTATCACTATACTACACAACTGAAGAGCTATACAGAACAAAAATGTGCATTTATCTTAGTGCCAAGACTTTAAACTGCTTGTTATGGGTTTCTCATATATCAATAACTGAATCAGTAGAATAAATAATACATAATATATGAAATATGTAAAAGCATATGTATGCTTTTTCCCTTTCTTCACTGCATACCTTGTGAAAAGATTTTGCTCCATTTTTCCTTGCTAGGAATGGGAATCAAATTAAAATCTCGGCTGAAGTCTTATGTAGCAGCTAAATAAATAAGAAGGCTATTTAATAGAAGACTATGGGTGCATCACAGCCAGTTCCCTCCACTCTCTCTGGGAACTCCCAGAAATCAGCTGCTCTTATGGTCTGTCTGGGAGGAATCTGACCAAACCAACTTGTCAGCAGTGGTAAGTTCCCAGGTAGCTGCATGTCATTCCATAGAAGCAGTAATAATACCTAATGAATTGATTTGTAAACAGCCATATGCCTGCAAAAATCCAAATCTGGTTTTAAGTGAACAGTGAATAAACAAGCTATTAGGAAAAATTCTGTTTTAAAAATGTGCTAAAGGGAAAATATGTTGAAACAAACAAATGGAAGGCATTTGCGCTAAAACACAACTGGAAAGCAAGAATGTCTCCTATTCCATGTTCATGTGACCGCTTGAGCACAGCAGTCTTGGAAACAGCTGCACCATTTCTTCTGGCTTTCAAAAGGCAAAATGTCCTGTTTATTTTCTGTTTTCCTTTTGTTCGCAAAATCCTAGAAAGCATGAAAACTCAGGTGTGATTTTGCTCTTCAAACCCAAAAATGCCAGCTGCTCTACATTAAAAATACTTGAGCCAAAATCTGTTCTTTCATTTACATGAATGCTACACCAGTGCTGTCGGGGGCCCAGATTTATGCCAACAGGTAAAACTCGTGATGGACTTTAGACCTTTGTTATTAACTATTTAATAATGCCTGGGGAAAATGATGCAAGAGGATGACGTAGGAGTCTATTCTGACACTGAGTACTGTGGGCCATATAAATAATGAAAAGGGTGGGGCAGTTGATTAAAAGGCTTCTGCTTCATTTTTGGAAGGTTAGATTAAAATCAACTTTATGTCATGCTTTAAAATGCACTTGGTGATTTTAATTAAGCTGCTCATGCTAGTTGGTCCACATCACAAAAATGCCAGGGGCACTGTGATGTAATTTTGATGCAGGATAAATGGCAACCTTTACTTTTGAGGGTCCTAAGGCTCAGTGGAAATAAATAAATCAAATAAAGAAGAAGTAGCATAGATGTCTTATCTTGGTTTGTTAATTTTTTTTTTACTGGAGAAGAGAAAAATCATGATTCAAACATAAACATGGATCCAGCCCAAAACATGTCTTACTCAATCGCTGTATAAATAGTTCTGGATGCAGAGAGATTGTTAACTCGCCTTCTGTGAAGACTTCTTTGCGCTGCCTTTCCAGGACATGTTTTTAGTCCATTCAAACATTTTTCAAAGTCTTTCTGTATATTTATAGAGTGCTCATTTCTCTGTACTCAGAGCAAACTCCAATGTCTCAGCTGGATCTCACTGCTGGAATCCATCTTCTGTATTTGGCCATGAAGGAAGGTGCGAGACTTTGCTCTGGTTTGCCTTGTTGCAGGGTTGTTGGCGATGAGAGTGACGGACTGTCCTGAGTTTGGTTTGATGGGTCTTCTTCCAGGCAACTTTCTATCTGCTGGGTTAGGATTGGGCTCTAGAAGGTACGGGCCTAGAAGAATCACAAAGATGTCCCACAGGCAAGAATGTACACAGCTCACAGCTACAAGGTGTTAATTAAATGCTTGGTTAATAAAACTATGAATACAAACTTCTATAATACAAGCTCTCCCTGGGTGATCTCATGCATTGATCACAGAATGGTTGGGGTCAGAAGGGACCTCTGGAGATCATCTAGTCCAACCCACCTACTGAAGCAGGTACATGTGGAGCAGATTGCACAGGAAGATGTCCAGGCGGGTTTAAATGTCTCCAGAGAAGGAGACTCCACAACCTCTCCAGGCAGCCTGTTCCAGGCTCTGGCACCCTCGTAGTGAAGAAGTTTCTCCTCATATTTGGATGGAACCTCCTGTGCTTCACTCTGTGCCCATTGTCCCTCATCCTGTCACTGGATATCACTGAAAGGAGTCTGGTCCATCCTCTTGAAATATTTTTTAATATTTATAAGATCACCTCTCAGGTTTTCCAGGCGAAACAGACCCAGCCCTCTCAGTCTCTCCTCATAAGAAAGATGCTCCTTTGATCCCAAAGGGAGTTCTGTGCTGAATTTGGGCCTTAAAGAATTGAACAGAACAAATTTATACTATTCTCTAAAGACAAAATCTTCTGGCATAAACAGGAGTTTGGAGATGTGGACTAAGGGCTTTTCTACACTGGAAAATTGACTGGAATTGCTATTGCAGAACAAGCTATTCTGCAACGACTTACTGCCTGACCCATGACTTTTCCAGACTAGAATATCCACTTTTCCTGCACAGATAAGTCGAAGGGGAACTTTCAATCAGATTGTGATGCAATTGATTAAGAGCCTTTATTTAATTTACTAATATAAGATATATTATTATAATTTACTATGATTACTTACATGCTAAGAACATCCCTCCATCTGCAAGGCTATGTCCATTACAGGATGTTGCATCAGCTTAACTAAATCACTTAAAAACCCTATATCTAATTAAGTCAGTACAAAAATATCAATGAAATTACTTGCTGTAGTCTCTGATTGACGGATCTTACATTTCAGTCATCAGCCTTCTGATAACATCGCACACACTGTTAGAAAGAAATATACAACAGTTCCACGCCTTTGCAAAAACCAAGCTTTTTTGGTGTTAGCACATTAATTTTAATAAACAATAAATAAACAATGCATAGCCACTTGCTGTCAGCAGTACCTTTTCTAGGTTAAGAATTCCTGGTTTTGCCTTAGGCACAGGTGGCTGACAGGTGGGTCTAGCACTTTTTACCAGTGAGAGAGTTCCTTTCTATAACCTGATGTAGTGTTAATTTATTATTTTAATATTTTTCTGCATGTCCTCTATGAAGTTAAAGGGTCTCTCATGTATTGCGCTGGAATGCTTCCCTGTTTGGATCCACTTATGAGGAGCTCTGAGTGCCAGGAATGCAAGATTGGGACCCTAACATGCCAAAGAGACAAAATAAAAAACTAACTGGTGTAGAAATGGCATTGCTGAAGATACTATCATCCATCCATTAGTTCTAAGAAAACAATATTTAAAGCTTTCTCTATAAATTAAGCTGAAGGTTTTCTTTCAGCCATTTAATAAAGTTGGATACTATATCAGAAGGAAAACTAACGTGCTCATCAACCACTCCAGATTCTTATTTGGTGTGGAGAGCTGGATGAGATCATATCCTCAGCAAAATTACAGAATGCCAAGAAGCAAGTCAGGAGAGCCAATTCCTAACTCTCATTTTAACGACAGAGTGCCTCATATTAGTGATGTAATGTAAGTAAATAATAGGTGTTGCTGAACAGCTGCTATTACACTATGTGGTTCTTCTCTCTTAAAGATTCAAGCAGGAGAGAACTATTTCTTTAAGTTTTAAGTAAGTTTGTTTTCTAGATATTTCAGCCGTATTATGATGGCCAATACATAAAACCCCTTCATTTTTACTTAAAATAATTTTTAAAAGTATTCAATTAAAATTAGTTAATTTCTGTAGAAAATGCTTATTCTATAGATATTAGATTTGCTGAAATGTAGATTTACTTCCAGAAAACTGGATTTGCTAAACAAATTATATCATGATATGTAAGGAGAGCAATAAGAAAAACAAAATGTTGCCTCTTTGGTACTTTAAAAATATTTTTTACTTTCTATAGTTTTTCAAGGACTCTTGATTATAAAGATTTACAATTTAAAATAACTGTTTAGACATATGTTCAGATATATATTACATAATCTAAAAGAGAAAGGTAAAACTTTATATAAAGGCATTTTTGCCTACAAAAAAACAGTTGCCACAGGGAAATAAATACTCAGATTCACACAAACATATTAACAATAAAATTACAATTGGAATAATTAATAGGAAGAAGACAATTACATGACATCAGTCGTCTGGAATCATCCAAATCTCTACAGATTTGTGTATGTATTGGGATTACTGACACACTACTGAAACATAGGCACCTCTGGCTCAGCATTTGGAATTAATTCTAGCGGTTCTAAGAAGTGCTGTGCTGATGGTGTGTTTTCTGGGAATCACGGCTCCAGCCATGGGAACTGATAGGAATCAGGTTGTCCACTCAGACTGACACAATGAATGGCCACAAGAACACTTTTGTGTAATCTTCTTGGGGAGAAAAAAGGCTGTGGCAAAAGGATTCCCAGGGAGTCCTTGGAAAAAAAGAAATGAGGTTTCATTCCAGCACAGCAATCCATTACAAGATTATTACCTAAACCCTTTCATGCCACTCTTTCACTGGGAAGAACCAAAAGAGTGGCTAGGAAGAAGAAAATGATAAATCGAAGTTGAAAAGCCAAACTAAACATCTCTCAGGCTAGAACTGGAAGAAGCAGGACAAAGAAAGGAGAATTCATTTAGCATACAGGTGAAATTATGGAAGAACACTATATATATATATATATATATATATATATATATATTTCAGGTGAAATTATGGAAGAACACATTTTTTATATATATATATATATATATTTTTTTTTTTTTTTTTTTTGTATTGGAATGTCTTTTGAAAAACTAGAGCAGAGCCTTCAAACTCAGAGACTGGAGGTCTGAAAGATGACTGGCCAAAAGGTTTTCATTACATACAGTGCCCATCTTTTGATTTCAGTACTGTGCATCTCTCGGGAACTTAGTTCACATTCATTTTGTACTTATTCTCCTTGTGTGGAGAGAAAAACAACACAACACAAACCAAAGAGGTCACTGCACTCATACCAGATGGGTTTAATCACTGATACTGTAAAATTTAAAAGAAAAAAAAAATCAACTATTTACATGATGCAAAAGCCAATATTTATACATATTCAAACTGATGCCTGATCCTAGTGGAAAAACTCTCATTTCAAAAATTAATTAATGCCTGTTTTACAAGATAAGTCCCTGCAGAATATATAGTCATCATCCTCATTTATACTAATTTTCTACTATTATTGGGTAATGATAACAGTCTCGATTTTTTTCCTGTGTCTTCTGATGCAGAGTTAAACTGAAAGCAAACTTTTACTTTGAAATGATATTTTTCAGTGGTTTGTGTGACACTTGTAATAAATAATTAAATGATACACTGAGGTCAGTCATGCTAAAACACTGTAATAAAAATACTTTCTGCTGAGTGTTTGAGAAATGATTAGCAACAACTGTTTTCAAGTTTTCATAATTGTAAAATCCCCAAGTGGACTTGATATTTGAGAAACATTTCTGTGCAGCACAAATGTGTATTTTTATCATCATTTTAAAATGAAAAAAACATGAATTTTGCCAGCTGACTTCCTAGGTAAGAGCCTTGCGTACAAATGCAGTGAGGTAGATTGGTGCTAATGATATGCAACGTTCCTCTTTGTACTCCATCCATTCTCACATCATTACTAGCAAGGTTAGTAATCGCAGATTTGCAATGATTTATACCAGCTATACACACTCCCCAGGGCACAGATGGAGAAGTTATTCACCTATGGAAAAACCTGTCATACTGTCCTTTTTTTCTAGTCACACCCCTGTGGTAACAGAGAGAAGGAGTTTCTGTCACTGGAGCATCCTGCACAGAGGTCAGCTTCTCTGGATCAAAGTATAATGGGAAATTTGGCTTTGGGAAGGTGACCTAAAGACGAGGAAAAAGCTGAAGTTCTTAAACCCTTTCTTGCACTGATTTGCCCAGGGACAATGCGCTCCTAGACCTCTGTGTGCACCAGCACAACTTGGCCAGGAAAAGGGCAGCCAGCAGTGGTGGAGCAACAGTTGGACACATTCAAATAGACGGGGCTAGTTATACTGCACCCAGTTTTGGCTCCCCCAATTCCAGAGTGGTGTGGAGAACCTCCAGGAGGTTCAGTAGAGGGTTACTGAGATGCTCATAACCTCGATGGAGAGGCTGAAGGCGCTGGGCTTGCCAAGGCCAAGGACTGATCTCTGCCTGGCTGGCAGTCACAGAGATGACAGCCAAGCTCTTCTTGGTAGGTAGTGTCATATGACAGCACAAGGAGCAATGGCCATAAATTACAGCGTGGGAGGTTCAGTTAAAAATTAGGAAAAAATGTTACTCATTTTTCAGGCATTCTTTGAAAAACAACAACAAAAAAACCCTCAACAACTACAAACCCAACACCCCAGTATGACTACAATTGAGAAACTGAATATAAAATTTAAAATCATCCTCTGATTTGTTACTGTTTCAGATGTCTCCTACCTTCAATATGACACATATTTTATCACACATATGTTACGCATGTTACCTCTGTGCTACATTTTTGTTTAAAATTCTTTGTATGCAATTAGTAGCTGTCAGAATGCCATTTTTTGGTGAGTAATGAGTTGTTTTTGTACAAGTGAAAACCAGAAGCACTTAATTTGCAATGTAATATTGACTATCATCTCCTTGAATCAAAAACTAGCTTTTTGTAATGAATTCAATGAATTGTTTGGGCACCATTGCATCACTTTGTCCGACGGGATAAAGAAAAAAGTTGGAAAGAAAATAAAAACTATTGAAAGAAAACTGCAAAAATCCATTGGCCCAAACAATGTGAGCATGCCAATTAACTAGGAGCAGCTACTTGAATAATGAAGACAGGTTATTTCTTGTATTTATTACAGGCACATTCAGGTATTTATTACATCAGCTGTGATATTTATCTGATCATCTGTTTAGAACACCACACTGGAACATGTGTGCTACAGTAAAGGCGTTAATTTTGATCATTTAAACTGCAGATACACTATTTACAGCACTTCGTGACACCAGCAAGTTTTCTCCTTTCCCTTAGGATCTTAAATCTACCAGCACTTTTCAGATGGCTTCTACTAATTTTAGTGCTTCCCAAACTGAATTCCAACTATTCAGCACCCAGTGAGAAAACTTGTTTCCTTCCCTTTGCATCCCTTCAGCTTCCACAGGCCAGTGGTTAATATTTTCAATACACACTCCCTATTTGAGAAACAGAAAATGTTTACAATGTGTGTGACATAATTACCTCTACAACATTAAAACTTCAAGCTTGGATTCACTTACAGGCAAACCAAGGCTTTCTGACCATTTGATTGCTGTTGCTATAGAAAATTTGCAGTGATAAAGATAATGACTGGAGGTACATAAATATTGATTTATGTTTTATCAGATCAACTAGTGTTTGAAACTTTTTCTTTTTGAAAGTCATCCCTGAGAGTTCACCCCCATTGTACTGAATTCATCGGTTTGAATCTGATTTAGTAATATCTCTGTGCTTCAACATACTGCTGAAAGGACTCATGAATCACCACATAAATTTTCTGGATGAGAGGAGCTTTTGTATGAACTTTTTAGAGCAGCTGGCAACAAAATATAAGAAACATCTAACATGTTTCCCTGGATTGGTTTAAGAGATGGAAAAGCAGGAGGAGAACAAACAGCAGAACACTTTGTAGTCCTGTTTGACAACTAAGGGCTAAATTGCCTCCTGCCTTGTCTTCTTAATAAAAAGCATAAGGCATATTATACTTGTTAATCCAAAGTCCGCCTAGCCTAATATTCTGCTTCTGACAGCAAGCAGTACTGGACATCATGAGAAGAGTACAAGAAAAGCATCTAACGATGCTTTCCCAGCACACTCTCCTGGTCTCCTGTTCATGACTCAAGGACTCCTGGAACCAGAGACTGCGTCTTTGTATTAATTGAATTTTTCTTCCCTGGATTTGTACATTTTTAACACACAAAATGGCCCCCATGATAAGGAGCTCCACAGATTAACTACTCAGTCTTAAGGATGCATGTCCTTGAACCTGCTACCTGCTACTTAGGTATGATGCCCTTTACTGTGTTGAACAAGACAGTGAACAGTCAGCCTGTGTCCAGCTTTCCCATGCCACTCAGTTGCTTTGTTTGGTTTGTTTCAGATTTTTAACATATTCCCATACTGCTTCCCCCCAAAAAAAAGAGGTGCAGACAAAAATGGGAAAAAGCAAAGAAAGAACCACTTAGGAGCCAGAACCAAGAAGGGAACACAGTGCTCAGGGTGTTTGCAGGATGATACCTGGGGCAGAAAGTAAGAGCAGGAAAATAGGCTGGGAACAAACATACAGAAAGGTGAGTGGAAGTCCCTAAGTGACAGGAACAGGTGACAATTCCAGTAAGACCCTCTGTCTATACCCCTTCCCTTCCCTTCCCTTCCCTTCCCTTCCCAAAATTCCTTAACCTTTGGCAATACATAGGCAGGTTTTACCTCCCTTACACTCCCTGCAGTTCCACTGATATTTCAGCCCATGGGAATCTGAAGTCATAGTTTGGTTCCAAGGAAATTCAATGTACAGCAGTACATTAAGTAGATATACCATCTTTTCTCATCACTGGAGGGAACTTTTTTGTGCTAGCTTGAAAAAGAACTTGGGTGTGATTAAGATAAAATAGATTATGGAGAATTTGATATATGTTTAAATGCCTCCAGATATTTAATCAATGGGGAAGCAGTGGAACAGGTTTGGGCGGCCTACAGGTTGATGACCTGTTCTGATAAAACCTGGCTGGACTATAGAAGTCATCCAATATCCATCCTTGCTGCAGTTTCTCATGGCCAGCGAGCTACATGGAGTACAGATTCCTGATTTTATTACTTTAACTTGCCACCCTCATAGATGTTATTGCGTTAGGATAAAAGAAAGTAATCCAAAAGGAGCATTTAAGTTTTACCTACCAAAAAAAAAACCAAAACCCCAAACCATTATGTATCCAGATTGGGATGGAGAGGAGGAAACTGTAGGAAATATTGGCCACGAGTCCTACTATATGCAGAGACATGAAATCTTGGCTGCCCGCTCTATGAGCTAAAATGTTGGATAGAAACAGTGCTCTAGAAAAGATTGAACCCTGGGGCTTACTGCTAGGCAATGATGGATTTAATTAGCAGGGTGTGTCTGGAGGGAATGAAGGAGATTCTTCTCAGGACATGCCTACGCTTGAAACTGTGTGGGTTTTGTGCATCTCTGTTAAATGATCTGAAAAATCTATTGTAAGATCAATGCACACATACCTCCCCACAATCCTGTCCCACACATAACATATTCTTATTTTGTCACTGCAGTTCTTCATGCAATAACAACAAACACTTTAAAAGTTTAGTTTAATTCCTCGTCTTGTTCAAACTCCTCTAGTGTTTTGTGCTGTTTCCCACATGTTCAGTTGTGAGGCCTTTCACACCTTTTTTGTTACAAATAGAATAAAAACTGACAGATAAGTGTGCAACTGAAACAAAAAATACCCAGCGAAAATGCTAATGCTATGGTTTAGCCTCTGGTCAGCAGACTGCATTAAACAGCACTTTTCCATTTATGCAACAGAAGATTTTGTTAGTCAATAAATCCATGCAATCTTAGAGGAAAGAATTAGTCTTACATAATTGGAGTTTTGTTTCAGGAAATGAATTTATACTAAGAGATTCAGTCTCTTAATTGAAAAGATTTAGTGTGTTTGCGTTCCACTTAACAGTTTTATTTGTTCCTTAATTTCCAGGAGTCCACACTAGGAAATAATTTAACAAAAATGCCAAGAGGAAAGGGATGTGCCTGCCAGGTTTGTGTGCAGACAAGAAACAGGGTCTCTTGAGCTGTGCTACTGCTTGTGACTCAAAGACCTCACAAAATCTCTGCAGATTTATATGTTAGTTCCTCTGTCTGTAAAATGGAAATTGAGCACTTTGTTATCTCACGTAACTGCTGTTAGTGTTGGTATCCACAGAATGTGCAGTTGGTAAGTGCGCTACTAGTATTACAAATGTAACAAAATCAAAGAAAGCAGGATAAGATTTCATGGATGGGAAACACTGCCTTAACAAGAGCCTTTTTCAAACGTCTTTCTCTCCTGACAAAAGATGAGGAAATTACTAGTAAATGCAGTAAATTGGATTACAGGAGAGAGGGAAAAAAAAAAAGCAAAAAAAAAAGCTGCCATCTTTATACGCTGCCAAGAGGAGAAAACCAGCATTGAGCTGTACTATGTACAAAAATGTTTGTATGTTGAGAGTGATCCTGTATCAAGCTTGTGTCCCACTGTGGGAATTCCATTTGCAAAAGAACTGCAGGGATTGTTCTGCAAAGAGCATCGAAGCCTACGGACCCCCTGCCTTTCCCAGGAACTCTTGCTGCTTCGCTTACTCTTTCTGGCTGTGAAGTCTGAAAAGAGTTCACAGAGGAGCAACAGGATCAGACTTCCCCTCTCACCTTTTGTTGCAGAAAAAGGGGTTTGATCTAGTCCTCTAAAAACACTTCAGACTGAACTGGACCACAAACCAACCCATATTACACACAAAACATACACTCACCAAAACGCCACCTTCCTAACTCCTGCAATAAAAATATTTAAAGCTGCTATTTACAACCAAATCCAACCAAATATCTGTAAGACCCAATACAAATGATACTGAAACTATCATTTGCTATGACTTAGATAAGTATTCCATAGTTCCGATTTTAGCTTCCATTGAAAACTGGTGTAGGGAACCGCCACCATATACACAGGCACATATTTCACCCAACCCACCACTACCAGCTCCAGGTCACACTGATTAACACTTTTCACATAAACACACTTTTTCTTATTTCAAATGTTAATGCCTGCTTAGTGCAAGGTGAAAGTCTATCCAACGATAGAATCCCTTAGGAGTGTTAATTAAACGGGACAATAATAATCCACTGGTGATTTATGACGAGGTGGATTACTAGACCATAGTGGTTGGTCTGATAGGCATTTATTGCCTACTTAACCATTTAAGTATAACAAAAAAAATCATTGTGGTACAAAAGGTGATGAATGTGTCTGCTAAAACAGTCCATTAAGATGATTCATTAACATTACAAAGAGGTCTGCAGCCTCTGTGCCACTTGGAGCCTTTAAAAGTCTGGGAAAGTGAGAGGCATTACCATAGGAAATGCTTTATGCTAAATGTGCGCCGATAGAATCTAAAGTCCACTTTCTGCAGATAACATCGCTTCTTACATTTTGCACTACAAGGTCTAAGGATGCTTTGTACTTCTCAGCTCCCCAGCTAGGGAATGGATCTTCCTACCAGAGGAGTGCGGGAGGAGTAATAAAAGTCACAATGTTCTGGCATAGGTTGGAGTCCTCGTCCGTCCCTTTGAACTGCTGTTCCTGGAATGCTGAACCACTGGTTACGCCACTGCGGAATGACATGGGAGTCATGAGTTATAGTCACAACAGCTACAACTTTATTAAATGCACAGCAAATAAAGCCAGTATAATGATCTTTTCAGGTCACATAACAGCAGATGCCTGCTGTGTAACAGCAAGGCGGTGCAGCAGCTACAACTGATACACGGAATAGCAGAAGGGTTCAACCAGCATGTAAATGGATCCAAAATAGCAAAATTAAGGCCTCAATATTTTCCTAACAAATTATTCCCTGAAATGTGGAACAAATGAAGCTTGATTCTTTATGGATTTATGTTACACCTCTTACACCTCCCTGCTGGAATAAGCCCAGCTGTCCTCTACCACATCCCACTGCGATGCCTCCAGCCTCCTTTGCCCCTCCAGCCTCCCCAAAACACACAGTATCTCTTATTTTCTGGGCAGTACCCTAGCATGCCTTGGTCTCTTTCCCCTAGCCACCTCTTGACTTTTTTTCTTTTAATTTGGAAGGCAAATAAAGCAGTGCTTTTGCCAAAGAATATCATCAGAACAATGTGCAAATCAGTCGAATGGCTCACTGTTGTCAAACACAATGAATAATTGCTGGATTCTCCCTTCTTGCTCAGTGGGTGCACTAAAAAGGATTCCTTCCTCTACGTAGGTGCTAATTCTTGCAAAACTGGTAAGGACATAGTATCTCTGAAACATCTATGTAACTTGTGACAAATGTGTCAGCATATTGAAAACTGGGTCAGACAAATAATAAGATTGTGTAAGTAGTTTCCCTAGGGAACCAGACTATGAGGTGTAATAAGATCTCCACTGACCAGAAGTCAGTCGAATCTTGTTTATGTATTTCATCTAAAATAGAGCATCACCCAGCGCTTCCTAAATTACAGGAAGTGTGAACAGCACCTGCTCAGACAACCTGCGTTAGCTCAAAACAAGCCAGACCAGGTTCTAGGAGCAGAACAAGAAACTAGCACCAGAGCTAATAAATTCTGCTTCTCAGTGGGTAATTAACCTATTTTAATTCTCAGTAGGTGAATTAGCACAGCTATACCAAATCCTGGGCTGGAGATGACTTAGCTAGTTTTGCTGTCCCTGCATGGCATTCATTTCCTAGACATTTCAATTCTTCAGAAATGAATGTTAGAAGTGAAAAATTATGGATACTGAACCTATAAAGGGAATGGAGCTGAGAGGCACACATGACATCAAACAAAGCTACCCCCAATATTGCTGAATGTCATTTAACTGCTTGAGGAATTGACAAGCCCCATTTAATGTCTGATGCAAAATATATTTCCATTTTATTCTTCTAGGAAAACAAGGCATTGACTGTATACATGTTCCGTAATAACGCTTTATTACAAGGCATGCTGCACTGGGTTGATTTAATCTACAGTAATGGGATAACTGTTTTCAAGTAGGGCCATTAACCCAGTAATCAGTTTTCCCATAACCAGTTGCAGAAATGGTAAGTGTGTTTAAAATTAACCATTCTGATTAACGACCTGAGAGTGCTGAGGCAAGGAGAGAGCTGCTGTGCACTCTGCACCTCTACACGCACCTTTAGATTCCCCCGGGACACTTGCAAGTCTCAGTTCCTAGTCAATGACACCCAAGGGTGCTCAGCCAGGTGTAAGACAGAGCAGGGAGGAGGGATTATAAAATAGTGGGAGGCTGGCAGGAGCACAGGCTAAACCAGAAAGAGACGCTGAACGTGTGCGTCCAGTGGAGCTTGACGAGATTCAGAGTGGGACTGGGAACAAGGATGAAAGGATTCAAAGACCCATGTTTGCAAAGCAAAGAATTTAAATTTCAACCCAATACATTTTCTGATTTTTCTCTCCTACATACTGAATTTAACTTAATTTCTGTATGAGCTGGGAGACATTATCAAGAGCTTTTTATATTTTACTTTACATATTCCTTACGAAGTTCCCCCAAATTTACACACACAGATTCTATCATCCCAGACCACACTTCACTTGTGATCTCTTCTTAAACCTACAAAAATGCTGAAGGTAAATGCCTCACATTTGTACAATACAGAGGTAGGTCTCAGCTCAGAGAAGATGGTTGGCAATTTTCGGACAAAGTATTTTTTGCCGAAGTATTTTTTGCTATCAGAAAATGCCAACTTGCCAAAAATAACATTTTAAAAGGTAATATATTGGATTCCATGGAAGTATAGTTAGGCAGGTTCAGATATTTCCATGAGAAAAATCTGTTCTGAATAAGAATGAAGCAGAAATGTGGATGTTACTTTGTTCACTCCCAAAGTCAGAAAAATACCCAAATATATGATAGCACCCTACCAAAAGCAACAGCATAATTGTCTGGCTCTTCTCTATACAGCTAATTTACTTTGTTTAAAAAAGAATAAATAAAATTCTCTAGACCAAAGAGAGATTGAGTGATGAAACAGCCTGGTGACGGAGTCCCACCTATGAAGTACAGGACTCCAGGCAAGCTCTTTTTCAACCCACTCCAGAGCCCAAACTTGAATCTGACCAAAATAATGTTGAAAACATTATGTCAGATGTCTGCTCCAAACCCCATAAAGCACTACTTGGACACGGCCCAAGTAAATACCCTAGTCACTGGATGTTGGTTATTCTGGGATGTCTCATTCTTTCTATTCATGTTTTGTTTTTTAAATCATTCTGTGACAAATCGAAAACAAATGTCAAAACCGTTAATTTTTTTACATACTAGTTTGTTTGTTTGTTTTTTTCTGAACAACTCTCAGCGTACCACCCTTAACTCTTCAATTGATTTTTTCCTCTTATAACTTGATCCAAGTTGCTAGCCTTTAGAAGAGTGAGACATTCAGCTCTTGCATAAGGAAAATCAGATTCATGCATTGTGTTGTCCCATACCACTGGTTTTTAAAGGGGGCTTCACAAGCATTTGGGGCCCACAAGCTGCTTTTACAGTGACCCGAAAAGGTAAATAAGACAGATTGCTTTGATATGTCATAAAGAATTGGCTGTTGCCAAAGTCTGGAAATCAGAAAATTTTAAAGATCATTCCTTTATATCAATATATCTGTGTCCTACTGTTGTTAGCATGGGTTGAAAGTTTGCAATACGCTTTTATTTGCACAAGGACAAATAACTACTAACATTATTAAAATCTAAGAGAATCACAAGATTGTTTGAAATACAGTAAGAATACTTTGGCTCAGGAGATTAATGTATAATCAGATTCATCACTTTCAAGAGAAAGCCATTTCACATCAGTCAAAGCTAATATAAAGTTCATGTTGTTACTTTTTCCTTGTATTTATAATAATGTGATCATATGAAACCTAGAAAAAAATTATCCTCTTTGACACTGTTGTTCTTCATGATTAACAGTTAACACATCTCTAATATGACCCCTAAGCAGAAGAATTTCTAGTCAAAACATCAAATAAAATTCAGTTTACATGGCATTAAACACAGTTAGAAATCCATTTGTTCATTTATTCTGATAAATTAATTCCCATAAATGTCTGCAAATAGATTCAGAAAATGAGATGTTTTTTCAGCCTGTCTACCTGGACTCCTCAATCAGAAAGTCTCTGAGGCAGCAAATTTTGGTCAGACACAGTTCGTCTTTTTTCCAGAAATTTTCAGTAAAAACAAGCCTCAAATGTGGATTTTTGAGGAACAGTGTGACAAAATGAATACTGTACCTTCATGCTATCACATTACACAGTTACCATGTTTAATGCCAAAAACTAGATCTACAGCACTCTGTACGACGCTCACATGCGCGCAAATAAGAAAACATTGGTGTGTGCTGATGGAGCTCGGCTGTGCTGCCGGGAAAACAACCATTTTCACAAAGGCCAGGTCAAGCCTCAGCTGCTCTTCCTCAGAACTGTCCTTTACCAGAAGCATTTTTCTCTCCCTAGCGCAACAACACAGCTCGCAGTAAAGAGATGAATTAGGTTCTGCATTTTATTAGCTCCCTTGATGTCCAAACTGCTCTTCCATACATACCAAATATAGCAAATGCTCAGCTTTTTGTTCTTGCCTCGAGGCTTAGAAACAACTTGTAAATCCTCTCGATTCATTTTACATCCCCATTCCTTCCATCAGACTTGCTAACAGTATCTTTCACAAAGATTCTTTTGTTTCTACTGGAATTCTCTTAAAGATTTCTTTGACATTTCTCTTTCTGTCAGTATCCTGTCACAGGGCACTACACCATCCTGCCCTTACCCAAATCCTTCCTTTTTCCAAGACACACCGAAACCTTCCATCCCACTTTTCTACAAGGGAAGAGTGTGGATATTATCCATTAAAAAAACCAAACCAAATCAAACCAAACCAAACCGAAAGCTGTGACCTGCTGGGCACTTCCCACAACTGGCAGAGTGCCCCCAGACCCCCAGCACATAGCGGAGACTTCAAGGTGTTTGGAATATTTTAGGAGTTAGTTTTCCTCGTGATTTAACCTTTACTCGGAATATGTGGTTCCTGTCCTAATGGCTGCTCTTCTCTCTTCTTCTTCCATGATCTCTTCCTACCTCTTTCCAAATGAAGCGGTAGCACATGCCTTAAGTTAGAAATACCCCTAGTAAATCAGCTGCTAAGACAAACTCCAGCTTCTTTCAGAAGAAACTGGTGTTCCTATTTGCAAATGTAGTCGGCGTAATTCCCAAATCATCCAAATTATGGACTTTTGCTGCCTGACCTCTCATCGCTTCCCAATTACATACAATGAAGACGCTCTCTAAATAGGTTTTTGTTTAAGTGGAAGGTCTTTTGTGCTGTTCTTCTGATGTATTCAGGACACAGAAAAAAGGGCAGAAATAATCAGGAAGTGATTCATAATCTCCATAGCCCTCCAGTGTGCAAAGACAGACAGTCCGTGCTACACGGATCTGTACAGAACATCCTACAGTTACTCATCTGGAGGAACAAGAGTTTGGTCCACAGTGGTTTCAGTTTGTCACTGTATCTCCAGTTTTTCCAGAAACTAAACAACTGAAAGCTTTCCCCTGTTCATGATAAACACGCTTTAATCACAGAGATGATTTTTACCCCCAAAACAAACGCAAGGATCTTACTGGAATGTAAAAATCTTAACTTCTTTATATCTTTGTTTTCATGTGAGCTACATAACATAATATACATACAATATACATATACAATATACATACAATAACTACATAACAACTCTCTCTCTCAAAAAAAGGCTTTTACATGCAACTCATAAGTCTATTTTATAGCCCCTTGATTTAAATAAACAAAAACAAACAAACAAACTGCTTCCTCCCGCTCTTTCCCCGACTATCCAAATATTTAGAACTCTTTATAGGATGCTAATTGTGGAAATTCATGCTTTTAAATTATCCTTTTTGGGTGCCTTGAACAACAAACCTGACAGATTCTCTCTTGTGGTCAGACCACCAAAGTGGAGTGAAGTGCAGTAACTCAGAGTTTCTGCCCCATGTTCTGCTCCGCTTGGCCTTTTGAAAGGGGCTCAATGAAGAGCCTTGTTGAGCCCTTCGCTGGTGCCACTGTTTATAGAGGGGGTCATTAGGAACAGTTTAGTCAGAACAAAAGGGGTTTTGTTTCTATTGTCCCGCTTGCAGTTTGACGATGTCTTAACTGAAAAATTATCTTAATAGTCTCACAGTATATATTTGCCTATGGGGCTCAGGCAACTGCAGAAAAGGCTTTGGATGAACGCTGAAAAGATGCACTTTACAAAGCAAATTGAGTGCACGCTAAGCATTATTTAGGAAGCAAAAAATTTCCGCCTGAAAACTTAGAAGTCCCAGTCTCGGGAAGATAAAGTTGCGCTTACAACTAAAATATCCTCCACAAAAAGAGCAGCAGTAACACCAACCACTCCATGTACGGTCAGGTCAGTTCCTCGGTGGGTGTAAATCAGCAAACCTCCACCTCCCCACGCGGTGCTATGCCAATTTACACCAGCAGAGGAAACGGTCCCTTCATATGATTTTAAAAATCCTCCAGCATAAACTTCTGATTAATGATTTTCGGCTGCTGAAGCTCTGGGAGGTCGCTCCACGCAGCCACTTGCGATGTGGCAAATCCCCTCCCTGGGTCAGAGCGGAGCTGGAACGTTCCTCAGACCGTGGAGAATCGGGGCCAAACCATGGAGAATCGGGGCCAAACCGTGCTACACTGCGCAACTGGGGATTTTTGTGGCCAGGGCTTCAGAGAACCAAAGGAATCTCCAACTTCCATCTTGTTTCAGACCAGTGCAAAAATGCTGCTATAAATCATTACAGATATAAAGAAAAGTTATTTTAGAGGCAAAAAAAAAAAATGCGCATTGTATCTCCGCCGCCCCACGCAGCTCCCAATTGGCCCTAATATGTATTCAAAATAAACTGCTAAAAGAATTGTTCCTATGGAAATGAAATATAAATAAAAGTAGAAGCTGAGACCATATTAAGATCATGTTGGACAAAATTGTTTCCCGCTTATTTAAACGCGCAAGATAAGCCTCAACAGGAGAGAAACTGTGGGCTGCAGCTGTTGTATATAATCCTTCCTACAGACCTGTAAAACCCACAGTCTCCAAAGATCTCTCTGCTCCAGCAACTGAAGTTTTATGATTCAGGGGCATGGTACATATGGTTTAGCATACACACCCCAATTTTCCATGCAACCTCCCCTGTTAGGATTACTAATACTTGTGGCATGAGTAGTTTGTACAGCAGCTGTGCAAGGGTTACGCAAGCATTTATGTACACATTGGAATAAAGGCACAAAATAATGGTTCTTTTGAGGTATTACTCTGCACCTGCCTGGAGAGAAAAAGTAAAGCCATCCAAATTTTTCCCATTGCATTTTACAGGTCAGAATCAGTTATTGTTGTTCCCTTTGAAAACAATGAATAGGTTTTATATGCTTTTGGACATAGCTGAGTGTTTAAAATACCAAACATCTCTACCTTTTGTGAATACAAACAGCAGAAAATGAAAAAAATACTCGAGAAGACATAAATACATGTTAATTAGAAGAATCCTAAATATGTGATGAGGGACTGTGTAGGGGGAAAGTTCACCATTTATTATAAGAAAATGTTACAACTAAGCAGACTTTCAGAGGCCCATTTCCAAGGTGCTGCGGTGTGGCTTCAGTCTGCTCCTAACACTGTGTCCTCAGCATCGTTTTTCACAAATATAAGCTTAAAATTTCAGATGTTCCCATTACAGTGTAACCATAGAAGGAAATGCCTGGGTTTATGCCAAAAGCTTCAACCAAATCAAGTGTGCACAGAATAATTTAACAGTACAAAATTAAATTCAGGTTTTTTTGGACTGCTTTGGCAATGTATGGATCAAAAAGCCGGCCTATGTTAAACAATATTGATATGTACATATCTGTGCTACAGAAATATACTACTTACTCAAAGACATTATTGAAGTATACCAGTGTATGCACACATACACATGGTCATACCAATAAACAAACAATGACATATAAACATATATATAAAATATACCATAGGCCTATATTCAAGCTGTATATAGATGTAGGATAAATAGAATACTACAAATGTTTCAATGATATGAACTGATTTCTAAAGTTCTGGAGGAAATAACGACAAAATAATTCCCACGGAGAAGTGGGGAACTGTGAAGGACTGAACTTTGTCCACCTTAGTTGATGAACATTTGATTCAGCACTATAGTCCCATTTCATAATTCCAAATATCACACTCTATTTTAGTCACCACTAGCATCTCCAGAAGTAATAGTGCCCTTTCACACCCCAAAACAGAGATTTCATTTCTGACTCTCCTCTGATCATAGCGATGAGAATCAATACTTAATTTTTGTAACAGAATCAGTCTAGTCCAACCCAGCACAGTTCAATCCAGATCAGCTCCAATTCCTGGATTAGAGCTAATACTGTGGCTTAGCCATAATGCGATTACTTTCATGTTGGTGAATATGTTCTCAGTAATAATGCTGAAGAGATGAATAGAAACTTTTGATAAGAATGATCCAATATAGCGTAATTAATAATGCAAGCTAATTATGCATTGTTATACAAATAATAACACTATTATTTTTGTTATATAAGGGTTTTGCATGCACAGGGCCCAGAGGAACAGCTCAAAATTCCCCAAACACATGCTATTTTAGTGGGAATATTTGGAAGAAGAAAAGAAGAAAAAAGTTTGCTATAATTTAGGACTTGCATTTTGTGCAAGACAAATGAGAGAAGATGCAAAACAGAATGGAAAAGAAACATGGTTAAAGTTAAAAAGCGGACATCAAAGTAGGAAGGCAAGGAGCTTGAAACTGATTCAGCAGAAAAGAGGGAAAAATGCTTTGTGTCTGACTTTCAAAAAGGCATGAAATGAGTTTGTGAACAGAACCCACACTTTTTATTGCCCATTTGGTAAAACTGAATGCAAATGGCCAAATTCTGCCACTGGCATATGCCTAAGACGGGTACACAACGATGACAGCAGCACGTACAAATTCATCAAGCACAAACCTGCACATTTTTGTCTATTTCATGCTTTCAAACCAGACCCTTTATCTCCTAAATACACATTTCCAACTACACCGACTGCCACACAAACAAAAACAATGGCAGTAGTTGGTACAAAAATCAGATAAGCGCGTACACGCAAAGCTCAAAGAGATCAGAAAGTTACTCAATTGGTAATGTGGCTTGCGCAGAACCCCAGAAACATTGGGAGTTTGTTTTTACAGAAATTATCTGAGGCAGCAAGTGCCAACAAAGAAGGATTACTTCATCATAAGCATTTAGTTTTCCTTCTCAAGAAGGGGAGGGCAGACAAGAGAAGCAGAGAAGAGCAAGAGGAAAAACTGGTTTCTTAATTGATCCAGGAAGGAGAAGGAAAAATACAATGACATGAGGGTGCCGATATTTCAGCAGCCTGCGTGGAACTGATCCCACAGGAAGCAGAACGGGCTTCATATGGCAGGCAAGAAAGGAGGGAAGAGAAAGATGTTGTCCATGAGAAAGGCAATCCAGTTTGTACCTTTCCTGATTGAAAGGTATTTGAAATCCAAGCTGGGATCTGAGGACTGGACCACTGCGGTTTGAGCTGCATCATCCTTTATTGTATGCAGCAGAATAAATGCTGCTCTTTGTTGTGTCCCAAAGCGAGCCGAAGTCAAGAGCTGAGCACCTCACCTTCAAAGATTATCCTTTAACAGATTCCCTTTCCCATAGCACACTCCCACAGTGGTTTTGTTAGGCTGTTTTAAGAATATATGCAAGCAGTACTGCCACTGCAAACTATCACACATTTATTTAATGCTTTACCTGGTGCACTTAGATCATAGGCTACAAAAGATTAAACTCCCTCCGCTGTTCCTAAGAATAGGATACAGTTGCAGCATTGCCCCCTCTTTAAAGACCATATCCTGCATTAAATCGGAATGTATTTAAACTTGACCAAACCCAGACAACTTAAACAAACAAACAAGAGGAAAATAGATTTAAACATCACTTTTCCAAGAAATCTGGCAAATCAGGAGGTTTCAAGGTTCACTTTTCTTCCTCCGCTGTTTCGTCAATTACACAGCTTCAACAGTCGTTACCTAAGGTGTTAATGAGTCAGGATCCAAACTTCTCAACTATCTTTTTTCTTTTCTTTCTCTCAAAAATTGATGTCACTTGACAGCATGACGCTTACCTGAAATTTAGTCAGTTTTCAAATGCGAGCTACAAGCAATTCGGGTTTAAGTAATTCAGGAGGCAGAAGAGACACCTGCTCTCCAGCCCACTCTTCCATCCTTACTGAGTTTTTCAATCTCACTGTCCAAGTCTCCTTGCCCTGCAGCTCCTCAATGAAAGACCATCACTCAAAACTGGGGGAAAAAACAACTGCCTACAAGGAACAAAAGTGGAATCAAGCTATCTGCAGCTGAAAGGGAGAGCAGAGGGATACTGAATCATCTGTCTGCCCTTCCATCACCAGTTTAAGCCAACCTAAGGCAGCCCAGCCCAGCCCAGCCACCCTCTCCTTGCCCCCAGCTGTGCATTCCTGTGGCCTCCCTAGTTCCAGCACAATATGGAGTCAGTCAGAGCAAGGAGCTGATCCAGCAGAAAATGAATTCGGCACAAACAAATACATCAATGGTTAAAAAAAATATTGCTTTTACAAACAGAATCAGCTTCCTGACCTGTGTGTGGATGTGTTAGTAGTGGCATCGGAGAGGGGTGGGTTTGCACAGCTGAAGGTCCAGGCTGGGGTGGGATGAGAAAAAAACATCATTCTCAGGAGGAGCCTGGCTTTAGATCAGCTTAAATTGATCTAGAAACCACACCCCTGGCAAGAAAGATATTCAGGCAAATACCTGCCTGGTTAAGAGCAGTTTAGTGCTGCTCCTCAGTAAATACAAAAGATGCTGGAGAGTTTGATCTTAACTGGACATCCAAAATGCAATTAGTGGGGAGCAACAGGAAGGCAGGTACAGGGGCAGCATTTGAGTACCCCCATTAGTAACAGCAAATTTAGCAAGTGCTCTCATGTTACCTAAGGTGGATGTGGCTTCCCAGCCTCTCTCTCCCCTCACCATCCTCCCAGAGCTTGAGCCTTTCTTAAACATGTGTTAGGACTGAGTTAGGAGTTTAATGCTGGTTCCACCACTATTTCAATCGCTCTGTGAGTCATTTCAATGTCATGCCTCAGTTTCCCTGTTATTAAGAGGTGCACATGCATGCATACAAACACATTAAATCACTCAACATATTTCCCATGCAGCTTTTTTTACTAGTTACCTGCTGTTCACATAAGGATATTAAAGAGCTAGAAGAAATGCTTAATATTATTTTCCAGAACAGATGCAGGATCTGGTGTTGGCTACTACTGGATATTGCTTGTCTGAAAACATCAGATGAACAATCGATCAAAAAAAACAACGTTGACCTTCTTTTTCCCCTGCCCCATTCTTCCTCCTTGGCCTAAGGAATGAATCTTAATGTCAGCATAAACTTAGTGTGCACATATATATATGTATATATATACACACACATATATGTGGTTTCTGAAATTACCTCGGGCTGGATTCAGTGACCCAGATAAACCCTTCCACCCTGCCTCCCCCTTGCTTTACAAGTAGGATTTGGGAAGCAGCAGTTTACATTTGTTATCCAAGACTATTATTATTTACTGTTGCAGTAGACATCTACCTGGACTAATCAGGACTGGGGCTCCATTACTGTGGATGTTACACCCACTGAGCTCAAAAAAAAAAATAAAAGAGAGTCGCTGCTTTAAAAAGCTGACAATCCGTCTCCAGACAGTATTCCGCAAAGGCGTGTGCCAGACAGCAGAAAGAAAAGGGAAGGTGAGAGAGCAGGATAATGTAATGGCATAAACCACCCGTGTGCACAGGTTGATGGTTCTGATCCAAGTAAACTTTGCTGGTTTTATGACTCTTCTATGATAACTCCCCCCTTGGATTTTTAATGCTTCTCCATTAACTCTCCTCGCTGCTGGTTGGAAAAAGTGACCTGGGGCTCTGTGCACACAGACGTGCATGTCTACGTGCGTGAATATAGGATCATCACATTTTAAATCATGTAGTGCTGTTGGGTTTGTCCTGGACAGTCTCTTCCCAGATGTGCTGCTTAAAAAAAAAAAAACAACAAAGGGGTGGACGGGAAGGAAAAAGCACGCCTGTGTATGCATGTTTGTGCAGACAGACGATGTACTTGCATCTATAAACTTTCCGCGAGTTTGGGCCCTTTCCTTCTACATAAACCACCCTGCCTCCTGGGGTGTCTTCTCCTTAATTACGTCCACGTTAATTTAAGCACTTGGGACCGGCTCACCCTCTCCCCCGAGCCAGCAGCCTCCACAAACATCCTGAAAAGCAACCTGATCAGATGTTCCTCCTCTAGGCGCTCACACGGATTTTTCTCTCCCAAGCGGTTTGGAGCGGGCGAGCGAGAGCGCTTGGGTTTTCCAGCCTGCTCCTCCCACCAGACACAACCTCCCGCTGCCTCTCCGCCGAGCAGCACTGCTCACACGGCTCCGCCGCGGCGTGCGGGGCGCGGGCAGAGCGCTCCGCTCCCGCCGCCGGGGGAAGCAGCGCCTCGGGCCGCCGCCGCCTGCGCTCCGTCCATGGGCCGGGGCCGCCGCGCAGCCCCCGCCGGGCCATGAGCGGGCTGCGGCGCCTCCGCGGGGGCTGCCGGCCGGCGCAGTGAGCGCGGGGCCGCGCCGTCCCTCCGCGCCGCTCCGCGCATGCTGCTGGGGCGCGTCCCGCGGCGGGGCAGCCCCGCGCCCCCCGCGCCGCCCCTCCGCAGCCGCCGCCGCCGCGCCGCGATGCCGGCGGCGGGGCGCGGGCAGCCCGCCTCCTGGCTCCTGGTGCTGGGCGCCGCCGCCCCCGCCCTCTGGCTGCGCTGCGTCCTCGCCGACTTCACGGTGGACAACGAGGTGCACTCCAGCTTCATCCACCGGCGGCTGCGCGGCCCCGAGCGCCGCGAGATGCAGCGGGAGATCCTCTCCATCCTCGGCCTGCCGCACCGCCCGCGGCCCCACCTCCACGGCAAGCACAACTCGGCCCCCATGTTCATGCTGGACCTTTACAATGCCATGTCCGTGGAGGAGGGGGCGGCGGGGGCCGCCGCTGAGGAGGGCGAGGGCTTCTCCTACCCCTACAAGCCCATCTTCAGCACCCAGGGGCCACCCCTGGCCAGCCTGCAGGATAGCAACTTCCTCACCGAAGCTGACATGGTCATGAGCTTCGTCAACTTGGGTGAGTGCCTGCCATCGGCGAGGCCAGGGGGCTGGAGCCGGGATGACTGGGCAGGGGACTGTGCCAGGGGGAGGCTGGAGCAGGGTCCTGGCCACCAACGGGAGGGCAGGGACTGGTGGTGCAGGTGGCCCCGGTACGGAGCTGTTTCCACAGTGGGTCGAATGATTGGCAGCCCACTTGGGCGAGGAAGGGCAGGTAGCGGCCCTTGAAAAGGCGGCTGCTTTGTGACGCGGTAATTAAATGGCAGCAATCTGGACAGGGCTCTGACTTTCTATCGCAGCATTTGGACAGCCACAAGCTCTTGCCGCGTTCACCCTGACACGCTAAGTTCTTTGTCATCTTCTCCCTTTGATACTTATTTGCTGCACCTCAGAAATTGGATTTGCAGGTAGGAGTTGAACGGGACGATTAGCAGGTCTGTTCTGCATCCTGCACCGCCAAGGAAGACACAAAACCCAGGCAGGACCACGGGCCGGGCTGGTGCTCGTGCAGGATGCAGAGCTACCAGGGCTGCCGAGATGGATGATTCTGAAGGGGCTGAGCTGCTCATGCGTTTTCCTAATGGTTTGGGAGGGATTCCACGGTAAATCGTTATTTACCCCTGCAGCTTTTTCTCTTGACCCCAGTTTCTGCAGGTAACTTGCCTCTTTTCAGAAGCACATGTGGATGGGTTTATGCAAATGATACAAAAGTTGGCATGCTTTGTATGCGGCTCACTAGGCCTCTCTAATTGGATGCCACGGCCCAATCTGATTTCTGTTTGCTTGCTGTAGACTGCACACCCGTGCAGACTGACTTGGCCGGATTTGAGTAAAACATTGTCGGGATGAGTGTTCTATTTTAAATATATAATTATAGACCTGGTTCACTCTATCCATTTTTAGACCTCATCATGTGCAGCTCTGAAACCACCACACGTACACATTGGGTGCCTGCAAGTTCAAGACAGAATCTGAATAGTATTTCCAAAACAAGATCAACCCAAACTTTGTCCCAAACAAAGGGACATGCAAAGAGCAAGAGGAAGCCATCTCTGGCACGTAACTGGCCAGGGATTACAGACACCCCATCGCCAATAAATCCATTAACACCTTTATGGATGTCACTGTTCTGGACACTTCCACTGTCTGGAGCTTCAGAGGCAACAAAGATTTAAATCACCACCTAAATCGCTACATCTCTAGTCCCAGCACTTTAACTAACTGAAAAAGATCAGTAGCTGTAAAGGCTCTGTGACACACGTTAATAATTATTAGACGTGGTAGCCATCCCGGCACAATTCTTGCACGATAGGGAGACACGGGACGCCGTGGGAGATCTCCAGTTTGCATGAGCTGCACCTCCTTATTAACTACCATCAGCTTCACAGTGGGAAGCTCTGAATTACATCTGGCCTGGGGGCTGCGCTCTTTGAGAGCGCTGGTGCTTTCCATTTGCAATTACAGTGTTTGTCTAATCGCTGCTAGGTACTTAAGCTGATCAGCAAATGATACATTTAAAATCAAATATTTGAGCAGCCAAAAGTACCAATGGTGGTCAAATATTTGACTTTAGAGATAAGAGTGATCTTGCTAACATTGTTCTCTGTGGTTCTTGGGTCCTACACCGTGTACAACCAGCGTGCAGGGAGAGTCCCGAACACGAGACAAAGGATGTTGAAATAACGATAGTGAAATTCACACTTCTGTTTCCATTTCAGTAGAGAGGAGAGAACCTTTACCAAACATGTAAGTACCTAATGGGAGGGAGTTTAGCTCTGGGGAAGCAGCTCTGCTCCTCGGGTGTGTTTGCTGCGTGGCTTTCAGCAGTGAAGCTGCAGCGCTCCCGTCCTGCGCTTCCCATGGAAGGAAAAGTCACCTTTGCAGCCCATGGAAGTTTTGCATGAAAGGAATTATGTTCAGGTTCCTGATTATTTTGAGTACAAAGGAGTGAAATCAATCCATAAACTGTGAAATACACATGATGTTATGGATATGTCTGTTTCTACCTGAGAACTTTTTATAGAGCAGGTTTTTACCTGTATAAACTACATAATCAGTAAGCAACATCCCAATGCTATGTGATGACTATAGTGGATATATTAATTCATTTTGACCTGCTGGGTTTTGTAGTTGGTTTAGAAATCCGCAAGTGTTCTTTATGCAAAATACTTAATTATAATTTTATTTAATTGCTGTCAGTGTGGTCAGTGAGTAGTAAGAGCGCAGGTAAAATCCAATAGTTTTAAGAAGGACAGGTGGAATTATTACCAGCAGGGCACATTTCGGAGGTTTATCTGTACTGTTTTGTTCCCTTGTCAACAGTGCATGCCAGGACGAGTTTAAAAAGGACATAGATCTATAATAGCTTTCTTCATCACTGTGCACACCTTTCATCCCATTATAGTCATCGGTCTTTCATCTTTATAGGACAAAGACAGGCTTGTTTATGGACATTTAATGAATTAGACCAGCCACTCACTCCCGTATATAGTCAAATACAACACCTGCTTTGGTATGTACAGTTTTCTATGACATTCAGGGAAAATTAGAAGATCTATTGTAGAACTGATATTTTTTTGGAGACTTTCGACAATGATCCCTTTTAAAGCAAAGCTGAATTGCTAAATGCAGACTGGAGTAAACTGTGTCCTAGTTTTGTAAGAGATACTCTGCGAGCATTGCATTTCACAGGTAGGCTTTTATTACTATGCTAGAGCCGTCACAATGAGGAAGTGTCACCACATAATACAGGTTCTTCTTAGAATGGAGGAAGTAAAAGTGAGTAAAGAAATACTACTTTTAAATTTCAATAAATAAAACATGCTATTCCAAGCTTCCAAATGCTAATCTACAAACCCACTTTTTTTTTGCTTTGCTCATATTCTTCAAGAATCTAGTTGTACAACTTCAGAGTAAAAAACTATTTAAAAAAATTAAAGAGTTACATTGCAAGATTTACTGGGCTATAGATTAAAAAACAAAACAAAACCAAACAGCAGCCCCCCCCAATTGATTTCTATGGAGATACTGTGTTTATTTTTTCCAGGGGATTTGTACTGGCTATTGGTAGGGAGGAACCAGAATACAGGTGCACCATTTCAGGGTTATGTTGCAGGGACCTTTGTACTAAGCATGTAATGTTACTGTAAAATCTTGACAATTAATTAGATTTAGATTTATAACCAGTTAATTCACAGGCTACATTTTCTCTTCGCTTACACCTGTGCTAAGATGGATGGGGAATGGATTTGTGTCAAGAATGAAGTTACATGTAAATGAAAAGAGAGTTTAGCCACAGTGGTCTAACTCAGTTAATTACTGGCTAATTTTATAAAATTTATTACTATGATTTCAGTATTTGGAATTTAGTTTCAGATCCTGTCCAAGTACAGTTTACAAACTGATCCATTTTAGGAGCTGAAAAAACGCAAAGCATTTTTTGCACAAGTTTAATTTCAAGTTTATAAACAGCAGCTACACAGTAAACATCCTCTAGATTACTTAGACCCTCTCTTCTAAAAATAATTGAGTTGTGCTTATGTGGGTAGTCTTGCCTGGGTAAACAGACTTGCTTAGAATATTTTTAAAGGAGTCGGCACAAGTGATACGCAATTTGTTAATTTGTCTCGTGATTGATTATAAAACGAACAACATTGTTTAATACTGGCAAAAAATAAGGTGGGGGGGAAATTAGTAATCCTTGGAAGGAGCACATGAAAGTGGCTTTTGTTAATGTATATCAAGAAGCTGAAGAGCCCCCAAGTTTCCTTTTATTTCATACCATCTGGCTATCCTTTTTGTTGACAAGTGTTTGGCATGGAGAACCATCTCTTTGCCCTTTAATAACAGGCTTTAACACTGTAGGGTATTAGAAAAAGATTCTATAACAGTTAAAAAATTTCCTTCGGGGAATACTTTATAAAGTGAGCACGGGCTGCAGGCATTTGCAGCTGTAACCTGGCTTGTGTTAAAATTTGGAAGGGGCTGCCTTGCATTCCAGCTCACTACAGGCCGTCATTGGTGTACAGCCAAAGGTTAATATAGATGTCACACAGTTTTTCTTTGGAGAGCCTCAGATATAAGAGTGCGCGTACAGCTGTGTTTTCAGTAACCCTTTCATAATCACTTCTTTTAAACCTCATTTTCCTGCTTATATAAATCAAAGATTTGCAAGGATATTTGACCTGGATTTGAACTTATTTGATCTTCACATATTTCCCACTTGAAACAAAGCAGATTAAATGTTAGCCCTGGATGCCTGGTCACAATCACATGGTTTGTCCATACATTAGGCCAAGCCCTCGGCTTCTTTTTTGTTTTTTCCCCTCCACCTAGCACTGTTAGAAGCTCTCAAGCCTGAACAGGTACCTCCTGTAATTGTTTGGGACAGTATAGATATATGCAACACTGAGTGGTATCGAATCAGCCAAGGTAGAAGGCTTGCAGCAAACTAAAGGTATAAAGCACACTGACTGTGCAGCCAGTAACCGGCAGGTGTTCTTTCAATGTACGGACCTATCCTAGACAGAAACTCATTTGTTTTCTAATTTTCAGATGCAAAATGGCAGAAACAGAACAGGAACTATTTACCCCCGCCGTACGGGTGCAGCGGTAGCAGAGAACAGAGCAGTGGGCTGAGGACACACGTCCTCAGGCAGAGAAAAGGGATGCGGACATTGTCCCCGTCCCCTCGCGCGCCTTGGCAGCGGGTTTCTCCCAGAAACCAGGTTTTTGGTGTTGCCTCCGTTCCCACACAGGCTGTGCTGGGGAGGTGAAGCCCCCTCCGGGAACTGTACTTTAAAAGCCAAAACACAGCGGCTTGTGAAGTGCTTTGAAGGAGAACAAGCCTTGATGGCCAGATCTTGTGATGCTCGTCGCAGGAGCTGGGCACAAGTGAAGCGTGCAGGACCTGCACCCACCCGCGCTCGGCTGCTGTGTCCCCCGTCCCCCTTTTGCAAAGGAGATTTAAAGGCCTCTGGGCAGGCAGCGTGACACCAGGCATTAGTTTTTCCTCTGTAAATAAGCTCAAAATGCATTTCTGTGTGGTGGGGGGCAAGATGTGTGAGAGAAGGTTCCCCAAGTGGTTGGAAACATTAATTAAAAAAAAAAGATTATAACTATTAAAAGCCTGGTCAGAGCTGTTGACAGGCTCCTTTTAAATAGAACACTGCGATGTTTTAGTTTAATACATTCTGGCAGTGTCACCGGGGTTAAGGCTAATACTGGGATGTGTGGATCCTGTCATGTTATTGTCAGGAGGAATGCAGGGATTAGGTTTAAAAGTGGCGGTGGGTGAGTGGTGCAGCTGTGTACACTTATTATAAAAGATTTAAGTCCCACTGGTAAAATCAATATATTAAATTGCAAGAGCCTCTGTTTTTAATTAGTTTAAATCAAATATACTGTTGGTGCCATTATGGCTTCTATCCTTGAACCAAGTGAGGAAATGCTAATATTTATATGGAAACTGTTAATTTGTGGTTAAAATGATAACCCATTTAGTTTTATGCCTCTAAATTGTTCTCACTGCATGAATACCAGTGAGAAGTTGCAATGATGGTTGAATTCCTCTGAACAAGAGCACCAGTAAGCAAATTTTGATAGCATGCCAGACAAAGAGCCTACCTGTTGATACACAAAATTAAGAAACCACGATATTTTAAGCCCTTTCCAGTGGTACAGTCCTCCTCTCTGGGGCCTGCATCAAAGTACTGACTTGAATTTACTATATATATATATATATTTTAACATATATAAAAATAGAATATGCTATTATATGTATGCATTTCTTTTCAAAAGGGAAGGAACTTCTAAAGAAATGAGTGAACTGTTTAAATTAGTAGCAGGATGAAGATTTTCCGTCTACAACTGTTTGAAGTAAACGGGACCACTCCCGAGGACTAATCACATGGATAAAGTCCTGCACATGCATATGTTTGGAAATGGAAACCCGAGAGAAAATTCTTGGCTAGGTCTTCATTGGTGTAAATTGTCAAATTTCTACTGAAGCTGCCCCTATGGTCTCATTTATACGAACTGTATGTCCAAAGTAATTCCCATAAACTCCCTGTTGATTTACACTAGCACAATTGAGAACAGAATTGGGCCAAAGAAATGCCCCTGTGTTGAAATAATGAGCCTGCAGTAGTTTCTGCTAGAGCTTCAAACAGTTTTCTCTCCTAATCTTGAAATTGTTTTTGAGGGAGGCTTCCTTTGCTGCAAAAAATCAAAACACGAACTAGCTCCTATTAGTCACTGCTTATCATTATTAGCCCAATCCCTGTTGCTGAACTACAGCTGAATTCCCATCTTTGCAACCAACAGAATTTAACAAATAACGTTTAACAAAAATGTGAAACTGATATTTCTTAATACAAGACATATTTCATACGGAGAAACTTCAGTGATGAAAGATTCCTGGTATCAAAATATCTGAATCACAGTACAAATAAACAGTGTGTTGTAAAGGCTGCCGGGCCAAATTCCGTGCTGGAGTAATTCCACTGGAGTCAGTGGCCTCGTGCCAGGAGATAAACTGCCATCTACCTTTTTTTTTTTGTGTACATGTGAAAACCAGACGCGTTTAAGATTTTCTCAGTAAACATCTTTGCTAAGAAAAAGGTTGCAGGTAGCAAAGTTTGAACCGATTCTAATACCTCTTTGGGAAATCCTTATTTTGTTGATGAAAGCTACAAACTTTGACGATACCCTGTTTTTTTGGGTATATGTTGTACAATTCTATTGTTTATAGATAAATTTACCTGTTTTGCAGCAGGTAATGTGAGAGGATCTTGGGTCGCCCCACAATACCATGCTTGCCCGTTCTTTTAAATGTTTGTGTCGACTACATCTTGAACTCAGTGAAAATCCTTTAGTGATCCAGATTGAATGGATTGAATTAATGGCAACTTTGAGACTACAAGTTTTAGTGTAATTGCTTTATTGTTTTGGAACCAAGATACTTACAATCCAGTTCCTGTGCAAACATGTTTAACGTGTGTTAATGTGTTTCAAAACCAGACCCTCTCCGCAAAATTCTGCTTTTCATTAATTGACATCAGTAGCATGGTACAGTATTTCAAAGCACTGGCCAAATATAAACTGTGTTTCTAATTTCCTTACTTTCCTGTGTTTGGAATGCCAATGTTAATTTGTTCCCATGGAAGAGTGAGAGCTGCCAACCACAGTTTTATATAAATGACTTTACAGTGCAGGGCCGCCAACATTAAATGATACTGAGGAATTTTCATGACGTTTTGTATTAATGCTTGTGTGTGTATGTGTGAGAGAAACAGAGAGAGATACGTGGGATATTGAGCAGCACAGCCACTGATGATCAAGGCGAATGTTGAGCAGAATTTATCCTTTGAGTAGCTGTTATTTAATGTTTCTTCTCATTTATATTGCGTAGCATATTCCTTCTGCATAGAAAAAACTGTTTTGCAGTGAATTTTGTTCCTAACTATCCAAACAGTTCTATGGTTCCCCCACCTCGCACAATTTTAGTTATTTGTTAATAGATATGCGGAAGGACTTTTGTTTATGTTGCTATTCTGATCACTATGAAACAGATTGTAAGAATGTGCTATTACTCAGCATGAGAAAATGTAAAAGTAGAAGAAGCTGCCACAACTAAGGAATAGAGGGATTAACTGATTCAATTAAAACTGCCAACAGATTTTTTTCTTTAAAAGAATAGGGGTAGCTAGATAAAATCATTTGCTTCCTTAAATAAATTAAAGCATAATCAGAGTTTCTTTAGTGGTATGTACTGTCTTTGTACATGAAAAAAACGTGAAATTCCCTTTAAATGAATTTATTTTAAACTGATGATGGTGAAAACAAGGTCTGTTTATGTATTTCTCCTTTTATTCCTGGAAGATGTTCAAAATACAAATTGTTCATGTTTCAGTGGATTCCTCTTAATGAGTGCTATGGTTTATCTCTCAGTTTTCCTGTTTTATTGGAACAGGTGCAGTGTCTGCCATCTGTGCCAGCCCCGCGCTGCACCAACAAACACAGTGTTGTTTTGGTTCACTGGATTTAAAAGTCTCCTGAGAGTAAAGAAATGAAAGAGAAAGAATTTAGAAAGTGCCTAGTGAGGGAAAGGCACTTCAAGTAATGTGCTTTGTCACTCAAGGCTTCCCGTAAATTACCTTAAACTATTTCTAAACTGTTTGAAAAATTTTATCCGTAGAGTATTAAGTTTCTGTTGCATCTCGGCGGTCACACGCTATTTCTTTGTCGTCTTTATCCTACCACAGTGGCTTCCAAGTTGGACTCTTTTGTTGTCAGCTTGAATTAAGTTTTACAGGAGTAAAAAAATCTTTTTTTCCTTGCCTTAAAGTAGAAGAGTTGGAAATTTTCAGCTTTTCACTGTTTCTGCTTCTGCCTCATTTAAAAGATCCTGCAAATAGCTGTCCGAGTTTAAACAAGATTATGTTGTAATTAGACAGACAAACTCATAATTATTTAAGGGCTAAACCAACAACAACAACCCTTTCAGGTTCGTTTTGACAGTGTTTATCCAGTGTATCTGGAAAGGCTTACAATTAAAGTGCCTGAAGGGTGGGGATGAGATTTTTCAGCATGCAGTCAGTGCTATCGGGTCCACCTGGCCTGGGAAATTACGCAGGCTTTGTAGTAGAGAAAATCCTTTAACTTAGATCTTCATGGCAAGCTCTTAAAAGCTACCTTCCTTTAAAAAACAAAAGAAGAGAGGGAGAGAAAGAAGGGAGGGGGAGAGAGAAGGAACCGCTTTCCCTTTAAATAATTAAAACGAGCAAGTGCCTTCTTAGGTTCTTTACGAGGAGGCAACACCGTGGCACTGCTCAGGCTGATAATCTCGTAGGACATCATTTTTAAAAGCTTTTTCTGTTGTGCACAACGAGCAGAACGTTTCCTCTCATTTTGCTGCAGCCTCCCGGTACGGTGCTGGTCCCAGTTCCACTGGCCCGCAAACCCACTGGTGTCACTGGGCGGCGTCCCCAGCCCTGGCACGGGGCCACCCCTGCGGTGAAGTCACCACAAGTGACACCCTTGGAGGAGCTGGCACGGTGTCTGGACCACGTTTTGGGGGCTGTAAATCAGGTCGAGCTTTGAGTCAGTAATTAGAGCCACTGGGCCAAATCCTTCAGTCACCTCGTGGTGGTGGCACCGGTGGTGCCGCCCGGGTCCGCTGGTTTTACCCGTTGTTCTGCCCACAGCACAGTGGCAGTAAAACTTCTTAAAAGAGACCAGAAGAACCCTGGGAGAGCTACTAAAAATGCTCCTAAAATAATACAGCATCAGTAGTTGGGAGTTATAATTCCAATGGAGAGACCATTCCTTACAGAGTCAGGATTAGGGGCAGGGCTGGCGGGGCCTGAGGTGCCCAGAGACTTCAGTGAGTCCTTCAGCACCCCAAAGGAAAGCAAGTCCAGGTTTTTCTCTTAAACAGAATATTAAAAATTACTGTAATTTAGAAATTCTGAATTCTGCCGCTTACAATTTAATACTGTCCAAATACTTTTGTATCGATACTTTAACAATTTACTTACATCAGCCAAGTATCTATAATGCCACGCATGATAATAATTCACCACTAATGGGATTCAGTTCCTAATTGTATCTTTTCTACCCACATGCTCAGTGCTAGCAAGCTGCTTCTCAAGGTTAAAACTTAGTGCTTCTATCACTAAAAATATTCTGAACATTTTAGTCTTGCTACTTTTATTTGTTTATTACTGTGCAGTCATTATAATCCCACAGGGACTTTTTAGATGTTAATAAAGAGTGCTGCACATCACTTTTCCTGAAGCTTGTGTGGCACTATAAACATCATGCTGAGTTTAAGGTCCCCTTTCTGACCATATCCTTAAAAAATCCAGCATTTGTTAAGAGAAAGGAGGGTTTTTTTTCTTTTTAACAAAAAGAAATAGAGAAAAAAAAGAAGTAACTTTAGCCTCACAATCTGCTAGCTACATAAAGCAGTGAATGTCCAGTTGAGGCAGGGAAAAACCAGAACTCTTGGAGATTGGTTGTTTCCTTTTGGAGGAAACAATAAATGTGCCCACTTGTATTTTAACAACATCACTACTGGGCCCCTTAATTACACAAATATACTTGTAATAAACTGCAGAAGAGCTGAAAAAGATCTTTCTTTTCAACTCAAAAAGAAGCTTTTGAGTAACCATTCTTTTAAATCTCAGTTCAAATCAGAAGATGAAGATATTTCAGCACTATGTGATGAATCATTTGTCTTCTGAGACAGGTGGAAAGGAGCACAAATCAGATGTGTGGTGTAAAACATCTCTTATTGGTGTGAACACAACTTTGACCACTGAATATAATAATTCCTGCAACTCGGTGGCATGCATTATAATCAAATTACAACAATATTAGTGTCCACATCCACAGGAATCTCTGACTGTTACGCTACATTACAACCTGACGCAGGGAATACAGAAATACATGGAAGAATCCAGAATGGTGCAGAAACACGTTCAAGCAAACCCCAATTATTTTTTTAGAAAACAGTAACTGTCATTTTGCTCATTAGTCCACAGCTGTGAGATGGGAGCTGTTTCACTGCAAGTGTTACAGAGTAGGGGAAAAATCTAAGTCAGTGTGTCTAACGTGCCCAAAGTCTTTCCTCCCCATATTGGAGTTGTAGTCCCTCAAGAGATGAGTGACTTGCAGGCAAGAGCCCGAGCTGGAAAAGAACGATCTGTGTTCTTGCTCCTTGGGAGAGACTTTCATAAACGCCGTATTCTCATTTTAACAAACTGCTATTTTTAACAATTGCACGCAACAGGATGTGAACTGCGTTCCCTCCATTCATACCAAACCGATGTGAGGACGCGAGGGCGTATTACAACAGCCCAGCTTTTACCCCAGAACTGCGATTGCAAAATTGCGCTTGAAGACACGCAAAAACCCCAAACAGAACAGAAAATGCTGCTGTTAGGGGCTGACTCAGGAGGCCGGGCTGGCCCAACCCTGGCGAGAAGCTCCGTGTTGGGAATCCAGGCATGTGGTCCACGAGCTGCAGGGTGGTATGTGGGGACAGGGCTGCTGGTGTCACCCATGGCTTATCTTGTACCAAAACAACAACAACAAAATTCCTCTTGTGTCACAGGGATTGTGGGTGGGAATTAAACTGGAAAGAAATCTTCTCCTAACCTTCAGATGCTGTTACACCTGGGCCACCCACATTTAAATTATAAAGAGGACAGACACATGCACACACTTTATACATGCAGATATATGTCTTCCTGAGGACATTTCTGTCACTTTAAAACACTGACATTTTACATCTACCAGCAGAAATGTATGTGGATATCATCAGCCTACAGATCTTTAATATTGACAGTCCTCAGGCCCATATACCAAGTTATTAAAAAAATAAGCAGTCCCCTGCCTATTTCCCAATAAACGTGATGCACGGCAAACATTCCTAGAAAGCAAAGAGATCATATGTATAAGCTGCAAGAGCCATCACAGGGAAAAGGGCAGCGAGGATCATTTCTGGGCAAGGAGCTCTTTGCCGTCCCCGTGTCCCCAGCCCTGGGGACTGTGCCCAGTGCCCCCCTGATCTCAGCTCTCTTGGCAGCACCGAGGAGACATGATGATCTCAAGGAAAAATGGGAAACAAGTCACAAATTCCCACTTTCATGAGGAAGGGCACACTGGAGTATATTTTTAAGCAGTAATTCAAGTTCTCTAGTGATTATTCTCCAAAATATTTCCTCCCATCTCTCCAAGCACTGTATTTCTATCTAATAATCCTGGTTTATAAACTGTGTTAATACCACTGGACCTCCCACATATGGAACACCTGAAAAACCTGCAATAGCTGTAGCAGTAAGGATGCAAGACGAGCTCTGCTCTCACAGGGATTTCCCCTCTGGGACAGATGGACCTTTCCCCAGAGGAGTGTGCTCTCCCCTAATCTGACCAAGAAAGGTGCAGATGTTTGATATTGCATAGACAAGCCCCAGAGGTCCAGCTGATTGCGGGTTTATGGCACAGCTCAGAGTGTGGACATTCCGAGTTGAAATTTTGCTGATTACAGTCAGAGGCTGAGATTCTTATCTGATTCTTATCTGATT
This sequence comes from Streptopelia decaocto, assembly GCF_964273445.1. NCBI lineage: Eukaryota > Metazoa > Chordata > Aves > Columbiformes > Columbidae > Streptopelia > Streptopelia decaocto. Next base: position 10,737,699 of record NC_138669.1, read on the forward strand.
CTTATCCGCATGTCTGATATCGACTGATTATTTTGTAATACCCCGCAAACTACTTTCTCAACAAAACTAGGATCTGGGATTTCCGCTGAGAAATCTAGCAAATCATATGGTTTAAAACCTGGAAAACTGGTTCTTGACTTATTTTCCTTTTACCACAAAAAAGGCTCGATTCCTGCGCCCGCGACTCCACCATGTTCCTCCCAAAGCTCCTGTGCAGGTGGAGACCCACATTCTGGAGTATTTGGGGGGACACTGGTATTGTTGTGGCAATACAATATTAAAGAAGGATTAGTTAGATGTATCTTATTTATTTGGGCAGCTGTTCAGTAGGCGAAAGGAAGGCTAATGCAAACAAATAAGCCTTCAGAGGCGACCATGCAGTCACTTGTTGACTCGTGTCCCTTGGCATGGCCAGTGCAGAAATGGGCACATTCTTTTAACAAAAACAAGGCATTTGAAGATTCCATCAGCTGAACTTTCTCTTTCAAGTGTTGCCAGTAGATGCACAATATATACATGTGTTTGTAAAAGACTTTTATTTTGAACTCAAGATGTGAATCTATGGTATTAAGGAAAGCAGAACAATCCTTTATTTAGCTGCACCTGCACCTTAATGCCTAATGAGTTTAGTCTGATGGAATCCAGACCTCAGGAAGGATTATAAATTCTCATTTGATTTCATTTACTTCCAAAATACCTTAAACCAGCTGTACCAGTCCAGAATCCAGTCCTTCTTTCTATATCAGTTTTACAAATGTTGTTGAATCTTTTGCTGTTTTAAGTAACTTTATGCTACATAATAATACACGAATAGCAATAAGGAACACGTGGCAACTTGAAAAAAATCATGTAGTGGAAGATAATTAGGAGCCTATAAGCTTGAAAAGCATTGGTTTCTGAGTACAACTTTATAATAAAGTTCTTCATGCTCTGGAAGCAAGATTTGGAAAAAGCCTGAAACTAAGTTAGTAGTTAATATTGTCTGTCCCTGGCCCGGTGGAAGGCAGAGGTGTCCAGCCTCGCAAGCGCAGATGAACACGCGCTTCAGGGCACTACTGGTATGTTTAACCATTTCTGTCTGTTTTGTATAAACACGTCAGAGATGCTTGGGCAGTGACCTTCCCAGGGTTACTGACTCAGGCTATTTATTATGAACAGTATCTAATTTATTAAATATATTTGAAGCCTTTTTAATTTGCCCCAATGTAGTTACTGGAATGTAAGAGTATAATTTGATGGTGTCGCATCTCTGCATGATCAAATCATTGCGTCAAAGAGTTACTATATCACAATTTGTTTATTCTTTGCATGTCCTCTGCACACACCTTCTTGCAGATCAAGGTACTTGTGCTGCAGGCTCCCAGCTTCCTCCTGTTGTACAGACCTCGGGGTAGGAGCAGACACCCTCAAAGGAGCAGGGAGACTACATTCCAGGAAAACTTCCTTGCCTTCTACCTGACTGAGGTTTGGTCCAAGCTGAAGAACTGTTTCACACTTGGAATCTTTCAAGAATGACCTGGATTTTTTAATTCAAAATTTTGCATTTTATCCCAAATAGCCCATTTTAGGTTTCCCTGTAGTAGTTGCTCATGCTGCCTTTTATCTTCACTGGCTGTATCCACATTATTTCTGGTCAGATCTGTTCAGCCACTTGTCTCTCCTTCCTCAGGCCTGGGGATTTGTTCCCATTAGTTGAGGGCTGTGTGTACAAACAGACAGGGCAGACTGCTGGTTTTTGCATCAGTGGCCTCCAGCCTCAGAGCAGGTTACAGGAAGCACCTTGAGCCCTGTTTGTCTGCTGGCTGGACTGGGGGATTATTTTCCTCAGCGAGCCATGTTGTCGCTATCTTTTCTCCCTCTGTGTGCTCTGCAACCTCCTCCCCCTTGAAACACCCATCACCCTGCTTTCTCCTCTAGACCAGAGCCACCCAGTTCTGTGCTGTGGCTGCCACCATCTGACCCTGATTTGCGATTCCTCCCCCCCAGGCTGCTGCTATCTCCTTGACCCTTGGATGCACTGACAAAGTGTGTGACTTGGAGTTCACACCTAAGGCTGGCACAGCTTCCCCGTGAAGTTGCCCTCACCTGATACAACTCCAGTTTCACAGCACCAGGAAAGCAGCCTGGCTGTCCCCCGAATGACAAAAAGAGAGAGAGCAGTGTAACGCAGCAGTCATCTCTGCTAAAAGAGGGAAAAGAAAAATGTATTCCTGCATCTTTGTGTGCCTCCCACAGCTGCATCCAGAGGGTGTAGGGGATGTACTAGACAGCAGCACACCTCTGCTCTTAGGCTGCGTTATTCCGTGCTATGCATCACGGTGCAGACAAAGAAAAGGACACAACAGCAGTGGTGCCTGTCATTTTGCTCACTGCTCAGTTTGACTACAGGGATGTTTCTGGAGGAGGGGGTAGAGAAGAGCTAAGGTTGCCTTAGGGAGCTGCAGGAGTCCCTGGCTCTGAGCTGCTGTCCAGGTGCATCCCCACCTTTCACATACACAGAGAGAAGCGACAGTTCCGATCTGTCAAGGGTAAATACCAGCCTGGGTTAACCCACTCTCAGTGATCACACAAGAGCTTCAGATGTTTTGTGTTGGCCACAATGCTGGCTGGTTGGGAGGACATAGGGGGAGCGAAGTTTTGCAGCGTCCCCACAGTCCCCAGCATGCCCAACAGTCCCCAGCTTGTCTGTCTCTCTCTCTCTCTATCCAGAAAAAACACCAGCCCCCAGCTGGTGAAGGGAAGGCTGCTGGGGGCAAATCCCCAGGTCAGCAGTGTCTTGGGTCCCCCCTTCCCAGTGAGGGGGGAGACAAGACTTGAGAGGCTGATGAGGGAGACCCTGTGGGAGATTTTGTAATGCTGAATTGCTGGAAGATTAAGGTAGAAACAGAGGGAGCCTGTCTAAAGGAGGAACTTCAGTCCCATTTATTTCTTTCCCTTGTCACTGCCCCATTTCTCCATTCCCTCACACCCCCCGAATCCTGCAGCAATCCTCCGTGCGTTACAGCAGCTGCAGCTGGATTGCAGCACCATGTGCTGCCGTGTTGCACGTGCTGAGGCTGTGAATAAGGTATTCTGAACAAACACAACTCTTCCCTGCTTACTTAACTTTGCTTTCCCCAGATACACATACAGACACTGCAAACTCACCGTCAGGATTCACACCACGGTTGGTCTGTTTACCATTAGGAGAGTTCCGCGCTCACAGAACAGTCCCACGTGTAAATTTTTCACGATACCTTTCATCTAGTCTGGCTCTGATTTCAGCAGAGAAACCACAGCGTAAGCTGGTACCGATCAGGGCACACTCGGAAAAGAAAATAGATTATCTGTGGATAACCCATTCAGATATTTTGTGGATGGTCTTTAAGGAGAAATAGTTTTACCATCCAGCATTGCCTTAAAGTGCCTGTGATGAAACCGCGGCAGGGGCATGTGTCCAAGGGCAGAAGGCAGCACACATGCTTCTCTCTGTCCTTTCCCTTCTGATGATTCTGTTTCCCCTTTGCCATCTACCACCCTAAGGAATTTTAACTAAAAAGTCTCCTGGGTGACACATGGGCTGAGAGGATGTGGTGACGTGCAGCATCCTCTCATCCCCCCACGTTCCGTGGTGTCTCGGCTCCCGGGGACACAGGTGGCTCCACATCCCTCCCCAAAGCCCTGCCTGCGGCGGGCACGACACTGACCCGAACGCCACAAGAACATCAGAAAGGGCTCAGGCATTTTGTTAGAGAAATAACCAATTTCTGCCCTGAGCCGTCCTTGCTAGCTGAAGTTCAACTTAGTCAGGAAGAACTTGCTGCTGCTTCGGAGATAATTAAACCCATCTTCCCCCAACCCGCTGTTTGTACACGCACAATGATACCATTGTTCAGAGTCATGCAACACATATGCTGACATTAAAGTGTTTAATCTTGTAGTACAGTATTCCATTATTTTTTGGACATCTGTACATGATAGAAAGGGTACGTATTAAGGGATTTGTTGACAAAGAAATAGCTAATGCTGATACATGTGTGGACTGAAAGGATCTTTCCAAGTTGTGTTCAGCAGTAGGGAGAGTGCTCCTTCCCAGGCCTGAAGCCTGGCACAGATGTGATATGCACCGCTGCTATTACCACTTTTCAATTTATAACAAGAAGTCAGTGTTTAGAAGAATTCTGGAAGCTCCCTGCTGGGTTTGTGGCTAGGTGGTCTTGCTGGCAACACCACCTTCATGCTGAAAGCTGAAAAAATGAAGTGATGGCTAAAGGAAGAATATTAACTCCAGAGGGCTGCTTTTTTTTTTTCTTTCTAATTTTTAAGCAGAAATGCTTACTCCCAGATCACTTTGTGGAGCAAGCACTAAAGAATTTCAAACCCCCCTGTTCTTAACCTTTGGAGTTGGTGATCGGGATTTATGTAGTCTGCTTTTCATCTCATCTGAAATTAATGCATTAGTCCTTCTTTCCACCCATGGACAAGGCAGGACTTTGCCCTGCCACACACTGAATTTACCACACGAGAAATATCACCTTCGCCTCCCTTTACCTGTCTGCAAAGCGGGCACATGAGTGTTGGGTGCAGGTTCTGTGCTGCTGAGCGCTGCTGTGGCTCAGAGCAGCCAAGGGCAGATGGGGACGAGACCATCAGGACGGGGCTTCAGCAGATGAGCCCAGACGTCCCCGAGTTCCTGAGAGTCCATCCCTATGGCTGAAGAACAGACTGTGTTTTTAGAAGTGGCCACTCCCTGGCAATGGGATGCATCAATGAGTTATAGAAAAAACCACAAGTTTTCTAGTAAGCTTATTTCACAGACCAAAATCAAGGGTGCATTTGTTTTTCCTTAGGTTTCCCCAAAAATCTGCAGTAGCTTTTAGATGAGTTGGAGAGCTGCAACTATCCACTGTAAAAAAGCCCTCCAAACACTGGTTTTATCACCCTTAAAAAAAAAAAGTCCCGTCACACAACCCAGAATATTTGCTCTACTCCGTTTACAGGACTACCAATTTATATTCTTCAACTATTTCTTCAATAATTTCTCTTAACTGCTGTTAATATCACCATGTAAGTCTTGTAGCTGAGAGGATGAAGCAAATGAAAAGCAATCACAGAACTTTGCTTTCCCAGATTCTTGCCATTCTAAATTTACTGCCGCTGGCCCTGTAACTCTTGCTGTCAAGCACAATGAGAAGGTAAACACGTGCCTTAGCAGACCATGGCCTGTCATGACATTATCGCAATCTTTATTGTACTCCCTCTTTTCCTCAGAAAAATATAAGGACTGACCTTGCACTTCTTGCTCAGTCGAGAATCCTGCTGAGCCCAGTGGACTCTTTCAGGTCCAGAGACACTGGGTACTTCCTTAATTGGTTGCCTCCTTGAAGCTCGGTAACATATGGAGAAAAGGCCTATATTTCATAAGCAACATGGTTTTATCTACCAATTTGGAGACAAAGAAGTGAGGCAGTAGATAGGAGTGGACCTTCCCTTTGAAAGCAGCTATGGACATGGGCTAAAAGTGCTGGTGGACCCCAGGCAGAGCTGGTGGTCCCAGGGCAGCCAGTTTCGAGGAATCTCGTACTCTACAGCGAAATGATGCAAGAGAGTTTCTGAAGTTTTGGCTTGGATCTCTACAGGTGGTGATGGAGAGAATCGAATGTCATTTTTCTAGGAAAATTCTATCAAGATTTTGTGCTGCTCAGTGAAATGGTGTAAGTCAAAATGTAGTTTGCCCATTCATGAAAGCACTGAGGCTAAAATCCTGGGGCTGGTGGGAAAAGCCAGCCAGCCCTCCGCGGTCGCTGAAAAAATAGGGCTCGTTTTCTGCAGCTATTGGAGGCAAAGCATGTAAAGACTTTCCTACCTGCTAAACTCACCTACACGACTTCTTCAGTCCCTGGGGCCACCAGGCACAGGTAGACTCCGAAAACCTGTTAGACCTTGATGCGGAGCATGGCGGATGTTTTTTGGCATCCAAATCTCCGAGGGGCTTCGCAGGCAACTGCTGATGGCTTTGCAGCCGCCTGGCTGAGAGGCTGAGGCGAGGGGGTGTTGTCTTTTGGAATCTATTTTCCTTCGACTTATCTTTCAGTCTCAGGAATTCAGGACCTTTAATCTATTTGAGATTAAAGTCCTTTACAAATCCCTTCTGGCCTTTTTTGGGAGCAAAGAAGTTACAGACACCCTACTGCACATTCCTTTTGGTGCTTTTTTTTTCATTGTAAATGAGAGACAAGTAGCACTGTTAATTGCTGTGAGTGCTATGGTAAATGAGACAACTGCTCTTAAAGTGCCTTATAAAAACAATACACATCAGGTGAAAGTGTTAACAGGAAAATTTAAGTTTTTACTCATTTAAATATTCAAAGGATATTCCAAGTGCGTCACCCAAATGTGCCAGGGAGGAAGAGGTGTGGAATTACCAAAGCTTTCCGAGTTTGGAAGCCTGAGCACAGAATCTATTCACCTGGTGTTTACTTTGCTAGTGAAAAAATATATTTTTTTACATCTTCAGAAAACCAGAGTGTAAAAATACTCAGGAAGGTAGATTAGCAAAATTAAGGCCTCCCATGAAATCCATTTAAATTAGTGGAAATATTTCTATTGACTTCCCTGGGGTTTGGATTAGCTCTTTAACGCTTCTGTAGTAATTTATGTTTTAACACAGTGATTCTTGGAAAATTACTGCTGTGATTCACTGGTTCTTTGCTTGACACATGGAGTTAGTGATTGACATTGTGCTACTGCGCTGGCTAAGGCTACACGAGGGTACGGGTTCCTTGATATGTACAGAGAGAAATAATAACTACGGCGAGCTACCTCTCAGCATAATTTTGCTGTCATGTGTCAGGCCTTGCCTACTGTCAATCCACATTACCAACTTACAAAATCCACCAGCATTTACAGAATTAGCTCAGGTTGGCTTTTCACTTGCCAGTAGTGATTTACAAAGTAGCTGAAAACAGTCAGGGCTCTTGTTTCTAGTCTCAACGTATTTTCTTGTGAAAATAGCCCAGCATGGGATTAGTTCAAGTTTCCCAGCTTTATGCTGATGTTTCATTTGCTTTAGAAGTTTGGGTACCCTGAAGTGTTAAACCAGGATAACAAGACCTTCTGTCCAACATTGCTTTTTTGGTACTGGTTTCAAGAATGCTGGCTGTAACTACACGTTTTCATCCCTGCATCTTAATGTTTTCAAGTTTTGTGTCTGAAAAGAGCACGCTTTAAGTCATGTCAAAACAAGCATCAAGGATTTGTTGACATTTTATCTCCAGCTTTCCCATATTTTTGGATCTGATAGCTGGCTACTTCACACCTGAGCACATGTATCCATCATGTTTTCTTTTAACCATCCTGGTCATTGCACAACTATGCGGTCCTGCCTCCTCTTGCATCACCACAATGCCACAACAGTCGGTTTGGAGAGACAAAAGACTTCAGGGAGATCAGAGCCCTATCTGTATCAGATGGATGGGTGCAGTCTGTGCAGCATGCAGATTGCAGACAGATAGTCAAAGCCAGACTTTCAAAGATGCTGAGCTTACTTGCATATTTGCAACAGAGGTGTGGCAAATTTACTGATAACCACTAACCTAAGATATGTGCTTGTTTTGGCTCGATCACCTTAGTCGTCCTGCACACTTTTTGGTGTTTTGCTTATTTTCTCATGAATCTCTTGTGTGCCTCCATGCTACAGCTTTCAAATCCCATCGTCTCAACCTTTCCTTTCCCAAAGGACTATGCCGAAGGGAGTGTCTGATGATCCCCACCTACCGTAGCTACAGTTAACTGCCACACTCACCATGCCCAAGAGTTATTTTGCACCAGCAGATTTTGAGCCATGTGTTAAATTAGGTCACAGTTTGTCTGCAGTGGTTGTGCCTCCAAAATGTGATACCACTTCTAGAAATGAGGAGGAGCACACATTTACACATGCATCACCTGTAAGCGACTTTGCATTGTTTCTTTAGGAGGGGAAATCCACTGTTTTCCCACAGCTAAAGCACACAGTCTGTTCCATAGCAGAATTATTTTTCAAGGGTGTTCTTCCTTTTCATATTTTACAACCTTTGATCGCACATCCAGAGCTTTGGCTTCCTCTCCAAGCAGCTGCTTTGCCAAGGCATTTGAATTGTGACAGTTTGTGAGCTGGAATTTCCAGTGTTTGAAATTAGGAACTGGGCTAAAACCATTGACCAAAAGTCTTTGGGTAGCAGTGATTTGTAAGAACTATGAACCTGGGACAAACATGAGTTCAAGTTCTTTGGGCAGATGGGCTATTAAGTGTAGCCAGCAAGAATTTGTATTGCTTGATGACTTTTAAGGGAGCACTTAACACATATGGCTGACAAACAGCTGAGATTAAGTCCCTCAAGAATGACCAAAAAGGTTGTCATTAGGGTGTGTTACGTCAACAGGGATCATGGATTTTATAGATCTAACAAAGAAACTACAGTAGCATTCAAAAAGCTGCAGCAATTCTCTTGACTGTTTCGGTGGACACTTAAAATACCACTTTTCCCTAACCTTTGCGGGGTTTTTTTGGTAAAAATACCTCCCCTTCCCCCTCTGTTCAAACTCCTCAGGTGATTAATTGGAAATGAAGCAGTTGCAGTATTGTCAAAGGTCTGACTAACACCCATCAAAACCAGGAAACTCAGAGTTCCTGAGCACTCCCCTGCTTACCTCGTGCTGTTGTGCTTAAGGTATTCCTGGGGTCTACAAAAAGTGCACGGTCATATATACTGTACCATATGTTCACAAATACCAATGCACAGCAGCATGCGTTAAGGATAGGATTTCAGCCTTCATAATGAAGAGTCTGGCTTTTATGAGTTCAAGTCAGACCCTTAACGTTATTTTAACATAGATTTTGATGTTTAATTATGTAATAAGATTTACTGCAGTCATCTAACAGATGTTGATTCAGGGTCAGTGTTTCTCATAAATTAGTTCTGAAAGGATTTGTTACTTCTGGGTCAGCAGATAGGTCCAGAGTGCAAAGAAAAAGGGGAAAAACAATAAACACCGAGTTGAAGGGTTTCTTGGGATTCTTTCTTCAGTTACATATCCACATATTTTCATGATCTTAATGACTATAGCCACAGGAATGTTTGCTTTAACACTAAAGATGGCTCAGCCCAAAACCCTATATCCAAACATCTGCAAAGCATGGGAAAGTTCAGACTTTGGGGCTCTTTATTTTATGACCCTGGCCGTTAATTTTTCATACTAATATGACACATTTTTTCTAGGGCTCTGCAGTGGGAATCACTATGAACTCTAACAGCACCCGGAAAAGTTTTGTCTTCGTGTGTTTGTTGTTGGACTTTGTCTATGAAGTGCAGCTCAAGACTGGTGTTGGCTGATGTAGTTGTCATCACATACGTACACTGGGAAGGTGCACCCACCCTCCTTTGAAAATTCAGCCTTCCCATGTTTTTGGAAGAAAATCACATTGGTACATCCTACTGCTAGACCTCTCTATAATACATCCTGCTGGTGATGTTATCTGTAATATATTAATAACTGAAACCACACAATATTATGTTCATTCTTCTATAGCTGTGGTTAAAGGAGCTATTCCATATTAAAATATTTTTTCCTCCCCTCTGTAATTTAGGTGCAGAAAAATTCCTTTGAGACTGAAATCATACTCTCTGTATCTTATTCTACTGCGAATACCTTGGAGGAAAGGGATTGAGGCACATTTAATACTGTTGCTAGCACTTATAGGGCAGTTTTAGCCTGCTGAGTGTTTTACAAACACCAGTGAATATTCTCAATATTCCCCCACTTCAGGGTATGAGGCACTGATAGATCTTCCTGAGGCCATACAAGATGTTGTAGCTCAAGATGCTGCTACAACTTCATTCATTCAGTGCACTCTAAAACTGCCCAACGTATAAAACTTAATCATCTTTACCTTGGAAAGTTTAGGGGTTTCACACTTAAAAATCTCCTCTGAGATGAATCCCAGCTATTAGGAAGAGCTCTGAAGTGTTTGCCTGAGCAGCAATCACGCGGTGGCAAACTCCGAGCCCTGGACTCCTTGTAGAACGACGTGTGAGAGGAGGCAGAGCCCGTGGCCAAGCTGCTGAATCCCAGCCAGCAAAGCTGCGCTGAACCTGCTCCGTGTGAGCCCTTGGACACAGCCGGTTCCCGGGGGTCCCCCCAGCCTGTCCCTGCCACTGGGGGGGCCCTCGTGAGTGCCGACGTGCATTTGTGCCGTGCAGCGCTGTAAATTTAAATAGCACTTTCCAGACTTGGGCTTGAAACTCCTCTTTTTCAGGAGTAATTCCATTTAAGTCAATGGATTTACACAATGGATTTACTGCTGCCAGAAGAGAATGAGGCCTGTAGAAAGACACACATTCTTTGCCAAGAAAATCTCAGAGCTAACTACTTGAATTGTGCAGTCGAGCTGCAGGGAGGTCAAGTGGACAGACGATGGGACTGGGACATATGGGATGTCCCTGGTTCAAACCTCGGCTCTTAAAATGACATGTGGTGTGACCTCTGGCGAGTCAGTTCATCTCTTATACCTCTGTTTCCCCATTTCCCTTTGTCCGACTTGTCTGTTTAATTTGGAATTTGTTCCAAGAAGGGCGCTTCACTTCATGTGCCGGGCTGGGGCACTGACACTTCTCCTCCCCCTCGCTGAAGGACAGTCTTGAAATCTTTGTTTCTCACATCACTGACCCTCCAGTTCAATACCCACGAGCAGTGTTACACGAGACCATCGGCTGGTCCATCAGAAGACAGGCAGACGTGTCACTTGGTGGGACAATGCACCGTTCTGACACTGTCTTGGGAGGACTCTGGCACGTCTTGTTATTTCATAGGCAGGGTGGGGAGAAGGTCCTTTTTTTTGAACATTTGCTGCACAGCCCTGATCACTAAAGATGCCTTAAAATAAAAGCTTTGACCCTTCGGAGCAGGGCTGTGAGTTTGTGATGAATTCAGCTGGCACTAAATGTGGGTCACGGGCATGAAAAGCCTCAAGGGCTGGAATTCGTGTGTGTCTGTGTGTGGGTGTGCACGTGTGTGTGTGTAATTGTCAGAAGCAGAATCAAGCCAAGAACCAGCACCCCTGAAAAGCCCCATCTGTGTGTTTCAGGTCGTTATCGGTGGCGAGTGTCCAGAATCACTTGTCAAACACGAAGCTGCCAAAAATTAAACACAACAGTCACCCACACCCTGTACCAGCCAGCTGTAAAACTGTTTCAAAGAGAGTCTGATAAACACATATATGCTTGCAATAGCCCAGATAGAGTCGTGCGTTTCCTACGTGCTTTAATGAACCAAACAACAGCGCGAGATGCAGCAATCAGATATTCTTGCCCTTTTCTGTTGTGGCAACTTGCAGACTTGTTTGATGGTGAAGGGAAAGGGAACAAAGCAGGTGGCTAATGGGCTGTTTTTCTGTTTCAGTGGAGCATGACAGAGAGTTTCACCATCAGCGCTGCCACTACCGAGAGTTCAGGTTTGATCTCTCCAGAATCCCAGAGGGGGAAGCGGTGACGGCTGCCGAGTTCAGAATATATAAGGATTACATCCGCGAACGCTTCGATAACGAAACGTTCCAGATTAGTGTCTACCAAGTACTCCAGGAGCACCCGGGAAGGTGAGTGACCCACAAGGAAATCCCAATGAAAGCGCAAACACAATATGCTCCTTCCAAAAGTTCTGTCTGATACTTTTCGAAATAGCGGTGCCGTCAGCGAACACGTCTGAAAGGCTGGGCTTAGGCATTAGGGTTGTAGAGTGAAATCTCAGTGCTAATGTGGTGGCTGCGGAGCTGCCACGTCTGGTCACCCACTGAGGACACGGGGTGAAGCGTCCCCGGGAGCGTCCCCAGCGCTGTGGCCCTGGCCCTGGGAGCAGCCAGTAGCTCTGGCCCTGTGCTAGTGCAGGAAAAGATTGTGAACTCCAAGTATTTCAAGATTTCTGGAAGACCTACCCTCCTGCTGCTTATGGATCTTGAGGTGGCAAAACCACATCTGAATGCTTCCTTTCTAATTGTAGCTAGCCTTTATTACCAAAGGCATTCAAGATCCCTAATTAACAAAGACAGACGACACCATGCTTTTTATATTGACTGATTGTTTTGTGTGTGCAAAACTACAAGATGAGCTATTAAATCCCTTCCAAGCAATTATTAATGTATGCCAAGCTCCCTGACAAATCCTCTAGGGAACTTGAATAAGAACATATGTTCAATTTTCTCATCTGTTTTTAGTTCCAATTAATCAACAATCCCAAACCATTTATCAAAGGCACTTAGTTTCATTGCACATATTTCTTTTCATACATATGCTACCAAAACTGAGATTGCATTTATTTACATGAAAAGCATTTACAGTCACATGCTAGTCAGAAGTTATTCTCCAGGACTCCTAAATATGGGGTAATAATACTACAGCCCTAATTTCAGTTTATGAGAGGAGAAACACTAGGGATTTAAAAAGGTGAAAGTCCAAAAGGGTAAAAAATAATAGTGTAATCAGGACTCTGGCTTTATATTTTTATAAGGGCTAATAAAAAAGCAGAAAAAAAAAGTTTTCATGTTTTGATCCATTAAAATATGACAGCAAATCCTATCAACATTTTTAAATGCTGAGAATTTCTACCAGCTTTGCTGTATGGTAAAAGTATTTAAACACTGGTGTGTTTTCTTCCACATCTGAAATTCCAGTTTTATGGGTCAAAACTTAGGGTTCACTTGGCATTTCTAATGACGCAATTATTTGCAGGGTTCAGGGTCTATGCTAATACTAATCTGTTTTTATCAAACAATGATAATTCAAACTATACATTTTAACCAGGCTTTCTTAAAGGAGAAGGCAACAAGCCACAAATGTGCGTAGAACCAGTTAGTTGTCCTGTTTAATACAAGCATTTAAGTTTATTCCGTCTTAGGCCCTCCCAGAGACAGAAGCCTCCCATTGCTGTATTTCTGGAGTAGCTTATATAGGTACAAGCCTGCAGGGATGACTTTTCACTCTTGGGAAGAGCAGAAACGAGATGAAGAGGCCGTCAGCAGTGTGCCAGGGCATTAGGGGATTGCCAGAAACCTGTTCTTGGAGTAAATGTCCTTCCTCATCTGATGCCAGGGACATTCTCCTTCAGATCCTGATGAGTGAGGTAGGTGTGCCCACAAGGAATCTTACTGACAGAGTTTGGATGACATTTATTACCTTAAATTTACAATGATACATCCACAAGTTTGTTAAAACCATGTTTAGAGAGGGCTGCAAGGAGTTCACTGGGGATAGTTATGCATGGAGCAGCAAGAGTTCCTACAAGCTGTCTCCTCCAATTCTTATTCCTAAAGCAAAAATGTATGCAAAGGGCAGGCATATACATGAACCACTGGCTGGAAGAGGTGAGGAATCTTGCTAATTATACAAATGTTCCAGTTACAAGTTTAGATACAATTTGACTGCATCACATTCACCACAGGAACTGTATTTTTAATGAGTGTTTGTGTATATTCACCCTTTGCATACATTTTGGCACAGGCAATGGTGGGTTTTGAACAGTTTGTGCTGAAAAAATATTCCTGTTGGTTTGGATTGACCAAAGGTAAAAATATTGTCACTAACATTTGTAAAAATATTTGCTCTTTTTCTGCATTTTTCCACTGATATTTTCCAACCGGCTCTGTCACAAAACAGTCATCCAAGCCCATGTGTCACTGGGCAAGTGGAGAAAGAAAACAAACTCTCTCCAACGTTGATCAAAAAACACCCATTCACTTTGATGCTTCCTTGGCTGTTTGTCTCATCCTGAGCAGGCTGGAAAGTCAGACCCATCTGACGTTGTCAGCAACAAGAGCAAAACAAAGCCAAACTCTCCCCCCTGCACGGGCAAGAAAACCTGTGCTCACGTTGGGCTTTGGAGAGTCCCGTTCCTGGAGCACAGCAGGTACAATGGCCAACAAAAAAACAAGTGGTTTTCCCTCTCCCTGCGCTCTTACAATGACACAGGAGCAGTGGGATCTCCCAGGAGATTGGTGGAGTTGCCTTTTGAGACGAGAAACACCACTTATTCTCCTGGGCTGTGCCCTCTGTGATGTGCACCAAGACACAGCAGCTCAGAGGCAGCTACAGCTTTGCTTCTCCTTTGTAACAGCAGCACAGCAGAGATTGGGACAGTTTTCAGGGCCACAAAACCAGCACAGGGTGCAGCTGAGAAGCCCAAGCGGAGGCTGACTAGAGATTTTTTCCTCTGAGGGTGAAGAGACCACTGGATATGCTGAAGGCTCGATTTTCAGTTAAACCTCAGATGAGCCTCCAGTTTGGAGGGTGTGATGGTGTGCCCTCAGTTCAAATAAACCATAAGTATGAGCAGTTCAACAATTAATGACTCGCTTTACGAGTTCGGGCAGGTTGGCAGGTATCTAACCAGCAACATCTCTTGTCTGCAATTTCTTGTCGTTGAAAAATACAGGCATAGGTCTTTCAGACAAACAGCTGTGCCCACAGCAGGCTGTTTGTGAAACCCTGCCCCTCTGCCTGCTCCATCGTGGGCAGATAGACACCTAACAACCGTGGCAGTAAAAATGAAAGCCCAGCTCTGTCCTTTCTGGCAGACGAGATTCCACTCTGGGCTTTGACTAATAGAAATTTTATCTCTGTCAGACTGGATATATTATTACAGGTGTTTAAAAGAAACCAGACTAAATGATCAAATATTCTTTCTGGCCTTTCCAGATCTATGAATTCATTGCAAGGCAAGCTCTTCAGACTGGCAACATCTCCTTTATAGAACGGTATGCGCGGCATTCTTTAGGCACAAAGCATCAGTTATTCACATTAAGCAAACAAGTACATTCATGAACAAAAATGTTCCCAAAATCATAAACACTGTGAAAACAGTTGATGTTTTGACTAATATGACATGTTTCAAAGCTTTTGTGCGCATAACAAAGTCCAGTGACTCATGTCCAACTTCTATTTGGTCTTCATGGTTCACTCACGCAAAAGCCTGGGAAAGAGTTTTATAAAGCCAGCGACTGGCTTGAGAAGGGTACTGAGCAGCAGGACATCAAGTCCTTGTTTGTGGTCACAAACCCTGCTAGTGGGAACTAAAGGTTCCATCAGAGAGCTGGGTGCTGCTTGAGTCTCCATCTCCATCCTGGGCGCTGCAGGAGAGCAAAACAGATTCCAGTGCCAGGGAGGAGAGTACCCAAGTAGTTCTGGGGCAGATTGTCAGTCAGGACATTGTCCTCAATTTATTAATGTGAAACTGCAGAAAAAATGCAGACTGTATAGCTCCCCTCAACATCAGAGCTCGATCCTGCCCATCTGTCTGCACCTTCAGAAGCTAAAATACCTCATCCCAGAGTCATGTCTCCAGTTTCATTGGACCCAGCACTTGCATTGTGGGGTAAATCACAAACCCTTTGAAGTCGATGAGAGTTTTGTTACTGGAGAGAATAAAGCCAGGTACTTGACCGGCCTTTGGTAATTGAAATGTAGTTGCTACATGTTCACTTTGTGGCCATTATGGATTTCACAGGCTTCAAAGGCACTGAATTATTTGAATGCTCATGTTACTAGCCCTGCAGAAAAATATGATCCTGCACGATGCATTCCTGGGTTTGACTTGCAGCTGGAACACTTTAGTTTGTGCTTCAAATTATGCCACTTCTGCACCCAGATCAAACCTGAGCCCCTCTGCAGACCCCTTTCTCCCATTCATTGGAGTCTGTTTCCATGTTGTGGGTTGAAACATGTAATTCTAGCAACTAAGAAAGGCTTAGGCCCACCCAGCCTGCGATGCAGATGTGCCTTCTTTTTGGAGCTTTTTTTAAATACCAGTGTGATCGTTCTAAGGATGGTGCAGCAAAGAAGGGTATAGCTTGTTTTAACATTGTGCCCCAGCGCCATGACAAGATCTGCAAGTATTGACAGCATCTAGAAAGGTACTGACAATAGCTTTGATTTTCTTTTGTGACTTATTATCTGCACATCAGTTGAAACTGTACTCATCCCCATATGCTCTTGGGTGCAGCAGCAAGGGAACTTTAGCAAGGAAACCCTGTAGCTTTCCAAGAACAGAGCTGCATCCAGTTATCTCTTTTGGACCATTCCTAAAAGCTACTGCAGCCTGCAGAACCTCTGACAAATCCTGAACTCACTTGGCAAGGCTTAACTCTTCACAGGCACTTGGGGAGCTGCAGGAGGCATTTTGCGTAACCCAGTGGGCTTTTGCTCAGCTCAGTGATGCATTAATGAACAGCAATTCAATGCTGAACAGGAACTGCTATATGTAAAGTGTCAAAGATATGTATATAACCTCATTTCTCTCAGCGCTGCTTTTACAAGAGGCTTCATATTTGAGGAACATGTTGCATCTCTGTAACAAACTGCCATTGCCACTCATAATCTGTTTTTGACACCCAAATCTTACCCTTCTCAAACATCACATAGAAAAGGGAGCAAGCATACTAGAGACACAGAAAACAGAATTAAGAATCTGCTGACATTTTTGAAGCAAGTTTAATGTCTCCTAAGGTTCAACAAAATTTACACAGATCTATTTTACTACCAGCACAGCCAGTTTTCAGACCAATCCTTGTTGGAAACCACCTCCAGCAAGCCCTTCTGCTGTGGCTATCCCCTCACCCGGGGGGGCCCAGCCTGTGTTTGGGGAGGGTTTTTATGGGCGGGGAGGGATAGGGAAGGATGAGCGGGGGTCCCGGGGAAGGGAAGGTGTGGGAGGAGGGCTGCAGCAGGTCTGTGTACAGAGGGTGTTGCACACGTGCCAGGGAGAGGCCCAGGGAGATCCTGGGGCCCTCTCAAAGTAGGAAAATCTGAAAAATATTTTCCTAAGGTTGTCTTTGGACAGCTGCAGCTGACTCTAAGCAACGACACCAAGCAAACTGGAGTCTGGATACTGCGTTTTTTTAACCCAAACAGATGTCCTCTAACCCCAGATCTCCTCTCACCCTCCCATGGTGGCCTTTCTGCCTTCTCCTCCCTCCACCTGCTCAAACCTGGACGGGAGTTGCCCCATTTTCCCTGTGCCAGCTCTGTCCTTGGGCTGCCCATTAGTAAACTCGCTATCTTGCACCATGTCCGTGACCCAAACAGCCCCTCTAGGGTTGGAATACCCATCCGGATGAGAGGATTATACTCCTGGCTTAGTGGCTGTGGTTTACACACCGAGTCAACAAGACATTTAACATATCTGTGCTTTAAGCGTTTCCCACTTCAAAACAGAAGCAGGAAAGTTGACCCACATTTGTATTTGAAGTCTGTTGCAAGGTGCCAGAATATGGTTATTGTTTAAAGCACTGCTAAATCTGCAATTCCTCAAGTTGGCAGGTAGGGATTAGAGCAGTGCAGCTGCTGGGCAGCCTCCGTTTGGGCTGGCAGAGTACCTGACCACACGGGGGACAGCAGGACCTGCTGGCGGTGGCCGTGGGCTGGATGTGGCCAGGTGAGCCCAGGGCTCCCAGTGTGCCCAGAGTGCCAGCACAGCACAGAAACCCGCTTGTCTTGCAAGGCAGTGAAAGTCACCACAAGTCACCTTCTCTTCTGCTGCCTGCCCTCCTTCCCATTTGTTTTTATCCCATTTGGAAGTGCTCATGGGTGTTTACTGCCACTTGTCAACCAGCAGGTTAAAATAACAGAGGTGGTGAAGAGGATGGGGAAGATGAGTGAAGAAAACAGATGCACAAGCAGGTGCTCTTTGGTAACAGGGCTACACTAGAGCAGTATAGACCTTATAGCATTATAGTACACAGTTGCAGAGTTTCATCTCCTGTTCTCGCTTGCTATTGCAGAATTGCCAGCTCTCATATTTTCACTGAGTCTCTCTTTCCAGTCCATGTTCTTCCTCATGCCCCAGCTCATCAAGGCAGGTGATTAGGAGAGATGCTATACTTCTGATTTTTGGATATGCTACTAACATCCATTGCTACAAACCAAAGTGCATCACAGAGGCTGAAAAAGGACCCCAGCAAAAGGCAAAGACATACTGCTTTCATGAAGCTTCATGGTTGTTAATCCTTTTTCTTATCTTAGAATTAGCACGTTGCAACATGACAATTCACTGTTCCCTTTCAGGATACTTTTACTTGCTTTTTCTGTAGTTTGTCGCCCCTTATTTCTTCTTCTGGTCGTTTCCTCTTCCACTAATCACCTGTGATTCCTTTTCTTACCTCACTCCTACCACCAGCCCTCCATGGCCCTTTGGCAGCTTCAGCCCTTCCACCTCCATAACTCCAGATGCTTTCCAGACACGATCTCACATGCATCCTCCACAGCCACCCTCACTTTGCAATACTTGTTGTTCATCCTTGACCCCAGAGAACACCAGGTTTTCTAAGGAAATTTCATAGGGCACATAGCAGTTATGTGACATGTAGTGTTTCTAACAGGGGGCACCTCTCCTTTCTGGCATCCAGCACCAGACACTACCAAAGGGATCAGCAGGCAAGTGCCAGCCTCCTGTCCTTATCTTAGGCTCTATCGACATCTCAATGCGTGAGAAAACTGAGCTGAAAGTCCTAGGTTTTATCATTGCTAAAAGCTTTGACACTCCCACTGATGTAAGTACCTCATATGCTGAACTATTTTGATGTGGTCTCAACAAAACATACTTGTGGTCTGGATCCAGACTTCATCATTCATGTAACTCTAATCTAGACATGAACATTTCCATGTCCCAGCTTAATTTTCTGTAAAATGAGGATCATGTGCCTTTTCCTATCTCTTGGTGTTGTAGTTCTCTGAAGTTCTTAAATAAAGGAACTGAATACAGGGCCAAGGAATCAATGTTCTTTTCTGCCTCCTGGTTGTAGAGCCATTATTCACATTGCTCCAAGAATGCATACAGTTGGTAGGTAAGGTACCACAGGGCGAGACGTGTGCTAGAAACCTTTTCCCTTTGTGCTCAGATCTTTATCTCAAAGCTAAAACCCAAACCAGCCACATTAGTTAGACTTAACTAGCACTGTCTTATATGACAACTCATTAGATAGGAGCCCTCAGAAAAATTTTGTTTAAGTCTAAGCAGAATAACATCTCTTTGCCACATTTATTATGTCTTGCCCAACAATTATGTTTTAAGGGCTTGCTGTCTATTACCTAGTGATTTAGCACTGTTTGCTGTAAGTCTTTGGAGAGCAGGGCATTTCACTTAAAGAGAGGTTGTTCTTTTGAAAAGAACAGGAGGTTTCTTTTCATCAGAACATGCACCACAATCTCAGTAGCCTCTGCTTGCAACACCACTCAGGTTTTGCATCTCATCCCTGGCTGCTGCTGGTGGGCCAGAGTGGAAAGTGCTAATCCAGGAGTGCTTGAACTTCTCTAGAGCATCTGACATGGGGCCTTTTTGGGTCCAAATGTTCCAAGTGTGTGTGGGAAGGACATTTCCCTTTAGTCGGTCCCTTTGATCTCTCTCACTTCGGGCTTCCCCCCAGGCCTATTGTTTGCACATTGCTGTAACTACAGGAAAACAAATGCATTATACAATTTCCCAGACTGACTCACCCTGGTACTTGATGCCTCGTGTTGTCTGGTTACCCTGATTGCATCATGTCAGCATGGGGAGCTTAAAGGCTGGTTTTTCTGAGTAATGGTACTGCAGTTGGGCAGTAGCTAAAAACAAAAAAGTTATCATTATTGCTATTATCTTCAACCTGCAAATTACAAGGGAATAAAATGAAGCAAGCCAAGTCCCTATTAACTAAACCTTGTGTGAATCATGAGTTCCAGTCAGGGGCCATGCTTAAATGATGCAGTATGTGAATATAAAAACCCTTTACTTCTGGAAACTTGGCCTCAGCCATTGGAACGGGCCAATCCGTACTACTCCCTCGTCCCCGGCTCCTCTGGGATGCGTTTTGTTCAGCATGTTGTAAACAGGGAAGGGCGGGAGGTGTCCGCACGGCTGCGTCATGCACAGCGGGATCAGGGCCATCGCTGCTGGGTGGGGATGGAACCCCAGGAAACGTGTCCCCTGGTTAGAATTCAGGCATCTTACATTTCTGTAACTAATGTGTGTGTGGAGGGAGGGGATTATCTGTACCACTGATCTTCAGCTGTCCTAGGTGCACCCAGCAGTTCTGATGTAGACCTTCTTCCAAAACAAAAACTTTCTGTAAATGAAAGCAAAACTCCCTCTCCCATGCCTTCTTCCATGGCAGGGACATGCTGGGTGAAGGGAGGAATTATAATCGTTATAATCCTCTACCTGCAAAACGTCTCTTGTAAGCACCAGACCTTGCCTCCTCTTTCCGAACCGAGCTGGCACAGAAAACCGCTGCTTTCCCTTGAGGCCGCCACGTGCAGAACTTGCTGTGCCCTCAGCAGCATTGGCTCTACCTACATATTCAGCCCTGTCAGTGTCATATCCATATTTAAACAGCATCGTGCATTGGTGAGGAAAGGACAGAATCCTCCTCGATGTCCTCACGTGCTCTGTAGGAACTGATTTCAGAAGTTTAATTTCATGTAAGCCAGCACAGAGCCAGAGGCGGTGACATCTATTAGCTCACGGAGGAAAGCCGTCATCTCTTATACGCCCTGCCCCACAAAGCTTGAAAGGAAAGCTAGATAGTGAAAACATTGCAATAAAACTCCATTTCTGTTCTGAGTCAGCTGTGTGGGGCAAAAGCCTCTAATTTCTTGGTGTTGCATAGGGAAAAGAATCACTAAAAGCTATGAGAAAAAAGCCTCTATGCCCACAGTGCTTCTCAGATTCATTTTTGATCACTTGATATTTCACGTGAACAAGAGGCACTGTGTAAACCGAGTTAAATACATATATATTTATACTGACAAATCAGTAGTGACAAAACTGATGAGTCCTCCTCTAAGCTTTGAGGACATGGTTAAAGGGTTTCCCAAGGATACTTCAAGAGGATATAATTAACACGAGTTACCATGTTTGTGCACTGTAAGTACAAAAGCAGCTCTTACAGAACTAGTCTAGACACTTCCACCACGTTTCTTTGTTCTTCTTGTAAAGTCATTTTTGTAAAGGAACTGCGCCACTATCCAAATTTTATCCAAGTTTTATCTCTTTTTAAATTTCTGATATGAGAAGATTCCTTCCTTTACAGAATGAGTGTTTGCTCAAATTTTCATTCTACAGAAATTTGCCAGGAAATGTTTTATAAATCCAGAATGATTTCCCCTTTTTCAAATGCACAAAATCCTCTCAGTTTCAGATCTTTCTCATTTTCTGGTATTAGTTCTTCAACTAGAATAACTCAGCAATTACCTTTAGAAATTTAAGCAATGAATTGAAAGAAAGTTGCCACCCAAAGTAATGCAGACCTGTTACTGTGCGGAAGGTTATTGTTTCAATCAATTACCTGTAACCTCAGATGAACAAATTCTAAAAAACCATTACATATGTTAATATATGCACACCAGTGTTCCAGCTGGCTTGCACCAATGCTACAATTATGCATAAAAGTCAGGAAATTATGTGTGGAAAGGATAATGAGCAGCATTGTCTGCCCAATTACCAAGTTTGCATCCGCAAACAATAATTTTGCAAATCTGTGCCTGGCAAACATTTTTTCTGAAGTTGCATCAGCAGCTCTAAGGTTAAATGTAACAGCAAAGTAACCCAAAACCACCTCAACCCTGCTTCAACCCACCCTCCCTTTTTGAAAGGAAGAAAAGCACTTGGTCTGAAGTTGATTAGATGGGAAATCAGGCCAGCACAGCTCTGGCATCGTCTGCCTGTTGCTGAACGGCCAACCCAGCGTGTTGCTTAAAGTGCATATGTGAACACCTATAGAGACCCTGGCTAACTGGGAATTACACTTGTTTGTTTTCAGGGATTCAGATTTGTTCCTGCTCGACTCTCGGACAATCTGGGCTGCAGAAGAAGGGTGGCTGGTGTTTGACATTACTGCAACCAGTAATCACTGGGTGGTGAATCCCCAGCACAACCTGGGCCTGCAGCTCTCCGTGGAAGGCGTCGATGGTGAGTGTCAGACACCAACATCAGTCAGGCTCCATTCCAGGTACATGATTCCCAGCCAGGGGAACCCTTCAGCATTCAGGACTCTTTCCTTTGAATAGGATTTGTTAAGCCTGCTTTTCCTGAATTTGCCTAAGATGGAAATAATAATAACAAAATAATCCTTAGGCATATTTCGGGTTAAGAGTGTACTCAAATGCTTCAATGGATTGGTAACCTGTCTGCAGTAATTTCACTATTAGCTATGTGCACATCCCCGTCAAGGTAAGTATAGACTGGTGACTAATTTGCAGATAGTGCAATCCAGTCAAGGAGAGAGGAAGAAACTTTGCTATGTGCAAAAAGACATAACTGAGTGATGTAGAAGGCTGGTGTTAATTGGCACAGAAGTCCTTTCAAATTCAGAAAACAGCTAGGAACCATTCTCATTTCCTTTGTGGCAGTACAAATGACCAGTGAAGTCGAGCCTGGTCTGGACTCCAAGGTCTGCATCATGCTTATGGTACCAACCTGTGAGGTTTGGGAATGGGTGTGAAGACCTGGCTCTGAAACATCTCCATAAAGCATGGGGAATTTTCCTAACCAGATCTTAACTAGAAAGTCATACTGCTTTGTCTTAAAGTTAAGATTCCTGATGCTCACTTGGAGACTTGTGCAAGGAAACCCAAGTATCCTGGATCTTCTGGGGGGTTCCCAGTACCTGGAACTGTCTGGCTGCCCCACAGGAGACATTTACAAAAAACCCAGCTCAAAACTGTTATAAATACTCTGAATGTAGTGACCTAAGGACAGAATTTCATTCTCCAGATATACATCTGTGGTATCACTCTTTATTGGTTTTATGCAACAGTCTGAGCTTTTCCAGTAAGTAGCATTTTGCATAAAGACTGTGCTAAACAGTTTTGAAACAGTCATTTACATGGAAGAGTGATTTTACTCATGTGTGACCTGTACACAGAGTGGTGCACATGGTTTGTTTGAAGCTGCTCTTCAAGTGATCAGTGAACACACAAACCCAAACACAGATACAGACCCAGAGCTTCCCCATGGTCTCCACCCCAGTGACAGATGCCTTTTGCCATCTTTGTATAAGGATTCAAATTCAACCTTATTTACAAATTATAAAAAACAGTAAGGCATATTGACAGCCAAGAGCAGCTTAACCCCTTTTCAAACACTTGATTTTACTTTCCCGTTTGCCTCCTAAATGAAATACTTGGGAGGACAGAAGTTGTGTCCATAATCACGACACATTCATTTGGTTGTGGTTCATGCATAGGAAAACTATCAAGACACAGCCCAGAGCCTGCAGAAAAGCAATAGCTGGAGGTAGGGTTAATGTCTCTAAACACTGTAGATACTACAGTATCGCTTGCACTCTTCTACCAATAAAGTCTTCTTATCACTTTATCTGCCCCCATCCTCACCTAGACACTTTACAGCAAAGGTCACTCCTGTTTTTCAGCATTGAGGAGGGAAGAAGCTGATTTATCAATACGTTACAGATATCAAGGGAGACTTTTCAGGATCCTGCATCCAAGGAAATGCTGCAACTTCGCACATGCAGTAACTGTCTGCTCTACTGGGGCAAGTAGAAGTGGACCCTTAAAAGCATAAAGCCAGATCTAGCACAGAGAGCTTTTAAAGACAGAAATTCCCAGGTTCAGTTATAAATGCATTCTCTGTTATTAGATGCAACGAAAATGAGGAATCTGATTTCCTTTTGCACTCCAGAGAAATCTAGCTGGGTTTGCAAAGGGTCGAAATCATATACAAAGTGACTTGCTGCTTTCTCAAAATAGATTAACAAAATACTTTAATCAGCCTGTCATTTAAGTTAGAAAAGCCAACTACAGTGTTTAAAAAGTAAATACAGAGGTACAGGACCCAATTGTCTGCTTGTCTGCTGTAACCAAGTCCCCTGACAGCACTCCTTTGCGCTCACATTTCTCCACCATACAAGTGAATTTTTCTTTTTATTTTGAATGGCAAGGACATGTCCTTCCTTGCTCCCCAAGTTTCAGTTTGGATTTAGACCAACTGTGTACACTAACAAGAAAGTTGCTTTTACGCCTGGACTTGATATGAAAATCATATGCTGCAAACACAGCAAGATTTTGATGCAACACTATATGCTTGGGCAATCCCCAAAGCTTTAAGTAAATTAGGAAAAAAAACCCCAGCTTTTTGTATCTGTCATTACATGCATAGATCTGCATTCATGAAGCCAATACAGTCTACTTAAAAAAAATTCTGATGTCATTATCACTGTCCAGACGAAATTGTGCAAAAGAAATTAATTTAACTGATCTTAAGCAGAAGGTGAAGAAGCTGTTGATGTATATTCCACATATACAAATCTACCTGCACGAGTTTTGTATTTGCTATTTTCACCCAAGCTTTCCCGGTGCCCTGTCTTGAGATCAGTTTTGCTTTATCTGGTTTGCAAGGCCTGGCCATGCTGGGCAGTGGTCCTGCTGCCAAGCTCCCCTCAAAACACCTCTTGAGCCAGTCTTCCCCATAAATTCCATATATTGCAGCTGGGACTCGCTTGTGGGGCTGCACACTTTTAGAAAAAGGGAAAATGGGCTCCAGCCAAGGCCGCTCCATTTCTTGAGCTTGGACTTCAGCCCCTTTTTTCTGGGTCTGTCACATTTATCAGCCTTTTGTCCACGTGCAAGAGCAAAGATGGAAACAGTTCCACGAAGACAATAACTATAAACCTCAGCATTTACTCATCGTAAAACCAGCAGTTATATAATATTAGCTAGAAATACCTCAGGTTACCAGCTTCTTTCCACATGGTGGTCAGAAGCTAATAAGTTAAGGACATTTTTGTCAGTGGGCTGTAGAGCCCCTCGCCTGCTCTCCCCGGCCTTGCTGCCTATCAGGCCTTCTCTAGGAAAGTGTCCTCTGTCCTTTGGCGTATTTGATTTGTGGCTGACAGGGCCCAGCTCTGTCATTAGCTAAAGGATGGCAAAAGCCATAAACATAACTTTGACTTAGCAGCAGTACTCAATAGCTTGGAACAGAATAATTCTGGATATCACCCCTGTATTTCACAACAGCACCCAGACATCCTTTGGAGAAATATTAAATTTCCCACTGCCACCACTTCTTGCCTTTTTTTTTTGTAATAATTGGTTTAATTCTACAGAGAAACCACCTAATCATCTTTTACCAAAAATCAAATTATTTTAAAAGCCCAGGATAAAGGAAGCAGAATGGTTTTGCAACAGAGTTATAAGATACAGTAGTGCTGAGATACAGCAACAAGCAAAATGTCTCTAAACATCTGAACTATTTGTTTTGCTCAGCTAAAGTATATCTGGAACTCTGTCAACATTTCATACAAAGTATTTTTATTTTAAGTTAATAACCTTCCAGTGGGAATTTAGTGCTCCTATGGGCTGACTTTTACGGCTCCTTTTATAGGATCACTTCAAATTATAGGTTGGTGAACTTAAAGAAACCCCTCTAAAGAATGCAGGAAAAGTTAATGCTAAGCGGATTTAGGGTAAAATAATTATACGTAGGACTATTTTATGTAACTTTTACACACAGATATAAAATGGAGTTAGCTGTGCTGAGCTGCTCTTGTCAGCTTTGCCGATTAAGCCCAGGCCCTGTGTGGATTGACGCATAGAGATGCGCTCAGGAATCACCTTATAGCCAGCAGTTCTCATGATCCTCATCATGTCTGCTGAAAATGAAACGTTACCACAGTCCCTCTTATCAGCCTGTTCTGTTATTAAGGGCAAAGCATCAATCCCAAACTGGCGGGTCTGATCGGAAGGCACGGCCCGCAGAACAAGCAGCCCTTCACGGTCGCGTTCTTCAAAGCCACCGAGGTCCATCTCCGCAGCATTCGCTCCACGGGAGGGAAGCAGAGGAGCCAGAATCGATCCAAAACGCCAAAGAACCAGGAAGCTTTCCGGGTGTCAAACATCGCAGGTACAGCGCAGGTTGCTGGGTCAATGTTCCTGGGTTTGGGATGATGTGGGAACGGTTTCTCCCACATTCAGTCTGTTTGTTGCTGGGTTTCAGAGACAGTAAGGGATGTAGAAAATAGATAAAGGGTGCTTTTCCCTATCATTCCTTTCACAGGTTCTATTTTTATATAATTGGCAAAAACCAGATCTCTTTGGTTATTGCCTGTATGAGGTCAGAGGAAGCCCAGGCAGGGGTGGGGGGAAAGTCTACTTTCCCAGGCATTTTTTGGCTTTCCACAAAAAGCTAGAGGGACATTTCATATTTATCAAACCCAGACATTATTTTAAGACTAAAACTGAAAATGTTTAGGGAAAAAAAAAAAAGAAGCCACGAGTGCAAGAGCTGAGCAGCGATGCCTCTGCGTGTTGGTGCATTGCTGAGGGCTGTGGGTGCTGGGCGGCCCAGCATTACAAACTATCCCCCCTACTCCCCCCGTGCAGAGAACAGCAGCAGCGACCAGCGACAAGCCTGCAAGAAGCACGAGCTCTACGTCAGCTTCAGGGACCTGGGGTGGCAGGTAAGGGCTGGGAGGTGCCTTGACACATCACCGCCACAGTAAGATCGATAACTGGATATTTTTTGTAATCCCTAGGGGGAAAATAATTGTATATTGCCTTTAGCATGCTTAAGAAATGCTTCTGCAAAGCAAGGGTATATAAATATTTAAAGTGAGACTGGCTAGAAACTCTACATACTTCGGTCCCTTTGAGAAACGGTGGCCCTGAATCTCCTCAGGCAGTGCTGAATGCTCAGACATCTCTCCATTTTCATCTAGCAATTTTTAGACCTGGTTAAAGAAAGCTTGTACCTGTATTTCAGTGATGAGTGAAGGACACTGCTGAATGGATAACAAAACCTAAGCCCTGAAGTTCAGCACTCTATGGGCACATTTGCAAAGTGAGATATCCCTCCAGGAAAAGCAGCCGCTTTTAGATGCGTATAAGACAGGATTAGAAAGGCCAGCGTGCCAGATTTTCATTTTGCAGGCTACTGTAATTGTATTTAGATGTACAAATTGTTAGATTCATGTGCTGCTGTCCTTTCTGTTTCACTGCACAAAATTTTTGCCTTTTTCCACAATCTAATGTCTTTAATTTAATCAAGGACTGGATCATCGCTCCAGAGGGCTACGCTGCGTACTACTGTGAAGGAGAATGTGCTTTCCCATTGAATTCATACATGAATGCTACAAATCATGCCATTGTACAGACACTGGTAGGTGCATTGTAGCTCCTAGTATAGAGTCATTTCTGATAGGTGCTACTCAGAAATAAATTTATGCACAAATCTCTAAGCTAACAAGAGAAGGAAGGTCTGCGTTAGCTGATTAAGATGCCTGCAGCTTCTGGCTAAACATGTCTAGCCAAATGGCCTAAATTAAGAGTTGGCTAAGAGTTACCCTGTGTTTGCTGCAAGCATTGACATGCTCTGCAGTTTAAAAGGGCCCTGCAAGAGACTTGTTAATGGTGGGACGTACAGTCCCACTGCATGGGAAGGCGAGAGCGGGTTGTGAGACCCACCATCAGCATCTCTTGGAAAAACTCCGTAAGGATCTTCTGTGTGCTGCTGCCAAAAGTGGATTTGGGGGTAGACTGAGGAAGGGGTCAGTGAATCCCAAAATTACACAGCCCAGCTGCTCTGTGGGTGTATTTGTTTTATGAAATCGTGCAAAGATGTCCAGATGGGAGCCCCGAGCTGGCATGTCCTCGTGACACAGCGCCTGTGCTCTGGCTGGAGGCCACCCAGCCCAGCTGTGTCACCAAACCAACGTGCCAGAGCTCTCGGCATGGGCCAGAAGACGGTCTGGTCCCCAGCACCCCAGCTTACCTGCCTGGACACCCCACCTTTTCATTTACATTTCATGTCCTGTGTACATCTAAGGACAAAGTTGCAAAAAGTATTAGGGAAAATAGAAGCGCCTGCATTTCCAAAGGAAGAAATATCTGTTTTTCTCCTGGTAGACTGTTTGTTATTTATTTTTGCCCCCCTCTCCCTGAGGTCTTGCAGCAGGGGGTGCAGGGGACCCAGAGCCCTTGGCCCCAGCTGGGTCTCGGTGCTGCCATCCCCAGCGACAGGCACCCACCCAGGACCCATGGGGTTTCTCACAAAACCTCATCCGCACATCCTGCAGAGTTTATCGTAACCGATACACTTCTGCAGAAGGCTGGCTGCTCTGACAAATAGGAATTTTCTAATGAAAACCTGCTTCACTGAAAGATTTCCAACTAGATGTGACTTGGGTGCGTGCGTCAGCCTCCCTGCGCGCAGGGGACATCTCAAGATGTTTGTACACAAAGCCAGGTGTTCAAAACATGTCTGAGTGTGTGTATGGGACAGACAGAAGGTTGCCTGGGGAAAAAAAATATGGGGGAGGAGAGGGGGGAAAAGTAAATCTTAACATGCCTGTACTTTCATTCCTCAGGTTCACTTTATAAACCCAGAGACTGTGCCGAAACCCTGCTGTGCTCCTACACAACTCAATGCCATCTCAGTGCTCTATTTTGATGACAGCTCCAATGTTATCTTAAAAAAATACAGGAATATGGTGGTACGAGCATGTGGCTGTCATTAGATTTGTAGGAAATGAAAAACAAGTTATTTGTAAAGAGTGGTTTTGTGCGGCTGTGTGGGGGAGGGGAAAAGGTTAGCGCTCCAGCAACGGGTTTAAGAAAAGCCCAAACAGTTCTTAGGACCGGGCTTCTGAAAGTTCAGACAATGGAACAGTTTCTGGATCTAAGTGGCATTTGAACACATTTTGTTTTAGTTTATTACAGACAATGAGCTTGTAAACTGAAACAAGCCAGAGAAACCATTTAAGACCAAATCTGCCTACAAAATGGCTCCTACAATACATACTTCTGCAAATGAATCTTTCTGAAAATTGCAAACTCACCACTGTTGATTGTGAGTTGAAAAATAATAATCTGTCCAAGGTGAGAATGTGCTGTGACTAATAAGCATGTGTAGTTCCTGTAACACAGTTTGCAATAAAATAAGTGAGCAAAATATACCTGGAGTGAACAGGTATTTTGTTAGAGAATTATAGCTTCCATCCTTCTGTTTGCTTCAATTTCATAAGCAAAAGCAAAGATTAATTACATGCAACTTTCAGTTTTAAAGTACAGTAGCAAAATCTGTATTCTGGATTGACACAAATTCAAAGGACAGATCAGTCTAAGGAAAAAAATAGTCTCTAGTTGGCAAGCAAAAGAACTGAAGGAAATAATTCCAAAGAGCAAGACTTTCTGGGTATACTTTTTTTTTCTGTCAACAGGGAAGGAAATTTCCTTTAGCAACCAGAAAGAATTTGAATTTGCTGTGAACTTGAAACAGGAAAGCAGCAAAATGTTAAGAAACAGGCATTAAGCCTAAGGTTTAGCTGGGGTATCCTAAGCAGTTACAGAGTTGTGAAAGACAGAGCTAAAGATCCTGCTCCTGTTTGGAAAATGTCCATTGACGTCACTGACAGAACAAGTTCGATGCTTTTATGGAAATGTGGAGGTTCAAGTGCAGAAGGCGCCTTAAGCACCACACAGACAGGTAGAAACCAGCTAGGAAACCTTACTGCCCGGAGTCAACGTTTGCAGTAAAACCCCTGCTCTGTTATTGGCTTCACCTTTAAAACAAAAAAATAAAACAAATAAATCCCTTTCAAGAGCCACAGCAACAAGCTGGAACCAGGAGCAAAAAAGCATCCCCTCAAGGCTTTTCTTTTTCCTTCTTTTAAAAATCACAAGTTACACAAACATCACACTTATGTAATTAAGACTCAATTAAAGTTGTGAATAAGAATGCAGCGTAGCAGAAACCAATCACAAACCAATCCAAACCTTTGGCATACACTGCGATTGTAATAGTAGTATTGACATAAATTCTGTCTGATAAAACACCAGTTCCTCAGCTCTCAATCTCCAAAGTTCAAAAACCTAAACCTCCCTCAGATGGGCCCAGAACACGATAAACCCCTGGAGATGGTTCTCTCTGTGCAGTGAGTGGACAGGGCGCTGCAGCCGCAGTGGGAACTGCTCCATGTCCTGCCTCACAGGGGAGTTAGAGAAAGGTAAATGAACACAACTGCCCGATTCTGGAAGTCGGGCACTGCTCTTCTTCCTTTAAGTCGCAGATCAAATCCAGACCACATCCCTTGCTTTAAAAAGAAAAAAAAATTACTGTCCATGAAATAATGAATTGGAAGCTTGTTTCTGATGGTCTAATTCTAATCTCATTTAAGTCAATTGGTGTTTTCCCAGCAGTTTTCTCAGTAGCAGGATTAGGCTTATGAGAAAGTAGAAGTCTGTCCGTGCCATCGGTAGGGTTTGGACCAGGGCCTTGGTGAGCAGTTGCCACATGGCCAGCTGTGCCCGCTTCCACCCCAGGCAACTCAAACATCTGCAGGACCAGCCTGGCTGTGATGCAGATGCTCTGCAAGCGCGACTGCAGCAAACGTCCAACTGCCCCGAGGTGAGAGCTTGCCCAAAGAGTTACAGGCGGCCAAGCGGCAGGAGAAGAGCTGAAGCCAAAGGACCATCTCTCCCTGGAGCCTGCAGACAAGGCCATCTACAATAAACAGCCCAAACTGCCCTCAGTGCATCACTTATTTAGATTGAGGCACTGAAATCACACAGATTGGACGTGTCTTCTGACATTGTGTACGTATATACACCAGTGCTTCTGTAAACCTCCTAAAGGAAGTTAAGGTGCTGCCCAGAAAGTTCAAAGCTAATCGTGCCTAAACTTCCACTATTTAGTAGTCAAGGATTAGTTTTTCTTGCGGGTGTTTCAGTGTTGGTGGTCACTGCATTGGTGTATTGCATTTTTAACTCGGACCACGGTATCTTGTTGTATAGGATTCATATATTAGATATTATGTGGGGATTGTTTCTGTTTTGGTTTGGTTTTTTTACAAACATAATAACAGGATTTCTGTTGCCAGGCTCAACATCAGCTTCACTGTTTGTACATTTTTATGTAAATAGTTGTCACAAGCGGAAGAAGAATTATTTATTTCCATCTCTGAATTCCTTTTCAATCACATCCAGGAAAAACGAGTCTCAGTTCCTAAACACATTTGTTTCCTTATTTAAGAAGATATTTATTAACAGTTGGCAAAAATGCATACATGTTTCTGGTTCTTTTCATAGAGCAGTTGTCAGAAGCCTTTTGTACAAACTAGTAAAATAAATCGTTGCAACTTTACAAAAGATATCCCAACGAATTTGTGTATCTGTGTGGTTATTTCCCCTATATTCAAAGAACCTTTTTGGTTGGGCAGTGCTTAATCTTGAGCCTCTGTTTTCACGTAGATCAGTGTCTGTGTACAGGCAAAATTGGCACATGTCGCTATTTGGTGCTGCTCCTTCAGTCCAAATACAACAGAGAGGGAAGAGCACAGAAAAATATGAATATGTTTTGCAGACTGCACTGCAAAGGTCCATGATTGAATTATAGTGCAGCTGTCAGCAGCTGTTTCAAAGAAGCAGGGGGTAAATTAGTTCTGTTTACTGCTAACATAGTTCAGAGATTTAGTCATCCCAATAAAATTATAGAGGCACAAGAAAGGAAAAAAGAAACTCCAAAGGCACATTAGCCAAGAAGCTGACATTTTCTAATTTAGATTGTTTTAGCATATTTCAGAGATGCTGCTGGCATGAGATTCCCTACTGTGGATACCACACTGCATTGCTATGGAGGCAGCTGAAAAAATAATGGTCTGAATCCCTGTTTTAGCTAAACATTATATCTTCAGGCCATAACAGCAATTTTTGGGTTCTTGTTTACTCTTAACTGTGAGCAGAGTTGTGCCAGTTTATGTAGATGTATTTGCTGATCCAGAGGCTCAAATCACCAGCATTTTGGAGTTAAACCACAGTCTTTCACAAGTGATTACAAATTCGTAAGTAAATTTGCTTCATGCACTGATCTGAAATCCAGCAAAGCATCAGTGGAAACAACTTTATTGACCTAAACTGATGCCTCCTCAGCTTTTGTATGCCTAGACCGAATTTGGAAGGAGGATCCTCTGGTATTTCTTAGAATGGTCCCAATTCTCTGCATTTAGACCCACTGTAAGTCAGAGGTCGTTCCAGTAAGGGAAGGAAAAACGATAATAGTTAAAAGTATAAATAGAAAATCATTCTCCTTTAAGTGCCAGTCTTGCAACTGACAGAAGCTTTACCACTAACTTCAACACGTCCAGCCTTATATTAGGAAGCATCAGTTGGTTTCCAGCTCTGCCACAAACACACACAACTTGCTGGATACGCTTCGGAGCAGCTTTCCCAGCCTGGGAGCCAAAAGCTCTGTTCTTGAGCTGGTTGCAGCCTCCCCTCGGTCCCCAGCGCGGCTGTGGCTTCGTCTCATCTACTGTTCTGGAAGAGGAATTCCTGACATGAATATGTACGCTGCCATAAACTGGCAGGGCCATAAAACTCTAGTGAACCAGCTTCAAAACAGCAAGATTTATCTGAGTAATGACATTTTAAAGCACATTTAAAACATTTTATAGATCGGTTATTTTTAACTTCCTTTCAGGCCAAACTTTGAGGATGTTATGTTTGCTTAATTGAGCAGTTTTAGAGCTGTTCCAGTACTGACAATAGGATCTTTTTGTCCCCATGAAGGAAACTGCATCCGTTGCTGCCAATGTTCGTAAAATAAAAGATAATGGTTTAAGTAAGCCTGAGTATAATGTTGAGATTTCTGATTTTTATGGAAGCGTCAGCTGTAAAGCCTAAAAGCGGAGTGGGGGAGCAGAGCTCACACAGGCGCAGCTCAGCCCCTGGGATTCCCTCTGCTGCTCCTTTCAATCCTTTCAGCTCTGCCTGTGATGGGAATCTGGTTCAGGAAAACCAAAGAGACTCATCTTTTGAGTGCAGAATTTGCATCCTCTCTATGTTTCCATCCAAATACCCTGCTTGTTGACTTCCATTGCTGCCACAACTGCATTATTCTCTGTATTCAGCTGTTTCTTTAGAGAGAAATTCTGCCCAATTAAGCTAAAAGGAGCTTGTTTGAAGTTTTTATTTATCAGGTAATGATTGACAAGACCTTGAGGCAAAAAACTAGAAGCACTTTATACTACAGTCATTCATTACCCAAGTACAAAAGCAACAGAAATGGGTTATTATGGCCACTTTGAGTCACTCTGCTTTAAGTAAAAATATCTATTCCGTTCTGCTTAATGCAGCAGAATTTATATTCCTAAACCAGCAGCTAAGGAAGATCAGAAGTTTTGGATAACACATGATCTGTTTCCTAGCGTGGTTTTCCTAGGACCTGTTTGCTGACCAGGCAATAAGAGCAGACTTTTTAATTTTAATGTTTTAAGAGTTACTTGGGTATTGCAAGGTTTGCCACTTTGGGACAAATCTGCTGTTTTCTCCAATTAATAGAATCCTGATGCTTGAATTAATTCCATAAATAAAGACAGCATGGTTTTTAGGCAGCTTGAGTTGGGTTTTATATTTGAAAGGAAAACAGGACAAGTCAGTCAGTTTCATCAACTTCACCTTTTTTTTTTTTTCCAATCAGGGAAAAGTACTGGGAAAACTAGGGGAGACAAGAACGTTACAGCCTCGGTCCCACAAATCCCTAAGAAAGGTGGCTTTGCACTTGACTAATTTTTGCAGGCATGGTGAAGCATTTAGCCATTTGCAGGGTAAGACTCTACATGGGGCTGCTTGAATTAACCTCACTCTCAAAGAACTGGCTTGCTTTTCTGCAATAAAACCCAATCCCAGGCCAGTCAGCAGCAATTTGGGGAATGGAGCATTTGTGCCTGGAATTGGGAGGGGGCAAGTGGCTGCAATCACTGCAAGGTCCATGGGCTTGCCTATAATTAAAAACATGCACTTACCCTTTCTGAAGGGGCAGCTGAAACAACTCGTGAGCCAGCAGCTCTGTGCTGCTGATAACTTGGGGGGCTAATGGTCTTATTTTAAGCAGCTCTTAAGAAAAGGGAGGGGATGCCAGAACCTCAGCAGATCTGTATGTTTTTTGCATGTCAGCGCCTGCAAGCTCAAGCCGAGGACTTCAGGTTTATGCCAAATTTCTGAAGCAGCACATGAAGGTTGGAGGTGTCTCTGCTAAGGTCTAGAGCAGGCAATGGCCCTGGTAGCGGCCAGACACTAATGGTGACACTAGCAAGGTGACCTTTGGCTTGGCTAATGAAGGCAAACCATTGCAGGCTGCTGGATTTATTCCTGTGTTATTTGTTGCTGCTGTGTCAGGTGCTTCATATAAAATATGTGGAAGCAGAGACGTTCAGTGTCTGGATTTGGTTATGGAGGGTCAGAGCTCAAAGATATCATTTCTCAGGTCCCAACATTTTAAGCCATTTTGATCAACATTTATAACAAGCTGTAGACAAGAGCAGAGAAGTTGATGGCTCTACATCTGTCTGCCTTGGGTAGAAGTACTAGTCAGCCTCTTTGTATTGCCCAAAATAGATTTGGGCAATTGTTTAATGAGAATAAATTCCTCATTTTAGTTTGAGTCTTTGACTATATACTAAGCGTACAAGAAGAGGGCACAAACCAACATATGCAGCTGATCCAAAATTGACTATGAGGAGTTTTGCTTCTGATTTGTTTATTTATTTCTCACAGTGATCTACAGCCACTACTGACCTATATTTGGCTCCCAAAGCTAGCATCTAGCTCTTAAATCCACTGAATTGGTTTGTTCTTCCTTATCAGGGAATTACCTGGCTGGACTGCAATTTTAGGACTTAGTAATTACTCCAAGGATGTATTTCCTGAAATCTCAGGGCTAGATTTTGGAATGGACAGCAAGTAGAGGTAGGGTCAGGCATTTGTGAGAAGTGTGCAGCTACTAACACTTTGCAACTGTACAACCAGGTGTTGAAATCCATCTTGCAGGGTTCCCCTGGAAAACTGTCCAGTGGTTCTTGGGAGAAGGAACATGACACTCATAGAGGTTTGGCCACCATTGACTTGGAGCAATTTTAATCAAAAGATATTTTTCCTAACAGCAAGGCAAACTTGTTTTTTCTCTCCTTTTTTTTTTTTTTAAAAAAAAAAAAAATAGAGAAATGCAAGAATGATTCCAAGTTCAGCCCATCAGTTGTTTTGGTTTCACATGACTACTGAGAAATCAACTGTAAAAGCTGGTGCAGTTATATACACACATACCATGCACAGAATGCGAACTATAAATACTGGCAGGGAGTCTGGTTTAAGAAGCTGCAGTTAATGTTGTGTCAGAACAGCCCTTGGAACCCCCATTTCCAGAGATTTATATTGCAGGGTGTGGGGAGGGAATAAATCCGATTTTGCTGGAACATTGCCTACAACTTCTCAGCCATAAAGCCTTTATTTATGGCTGTTACACAGCATGAAGGATTCAATTTGTCCTTTGTTATGAATTTCAGTGGATCATGTAACTGTTTATTTACAGACATATTAAAAAAGCTGGTATTTTTGGTTTGCAAGAAAAAAACAAAGCTCTTTATACTAGTGGGGACGTGTTTAGATCACACTTGATAGAAACAGTACACTGGGTCCAGGGAAGATGAGACAAGGTAGTGAAGAACTTCCATGAGGTTGGTGTACGTGGTGATGAAGCACAGGCTCTAGGTTGAGATGTCCCCCACCCCAACCACCTCAGTTGCTCAGCTGTGATCTCACAACCATTTCAGTGCTTGGTGAAGAGCAGCAGCAACTCCTTCCGAGAGCTGCTGGAGGCACTTCTGCTGGGAAGCAACAGCTCCAGCTTCACAGGAGTAGGTGGAAAAACATAATCAATTCAAGGCACAAAACTGTACCAGCTCTTCCCAGCTTTGAGAGATTTCCTGCTTCTAGTAGCAGCTGAGAACAACATGCTCAATTAAAAAAAAAGATCACAACCAGAGAGAGACAAACGTCTGTGGTGACACAGCGCACTTTGCAGCAGCAACATGGCATCGCAATGACAACGCCATTAATTAGCACTTGCCAAGCAGTCTCTCTTCAAAGCATTTTTGTTGGTATTAAAGAGTAAGAAGATTGTATTTTGCATTCATTTATTTCATGTTTCTCATCTGGCTCAAGAACAAGGCTTGGGAAACCTGTTGTTTGGGCAAGAGGTAACAGCCTCAAGTTAAAATAGATGGAGACTCCTTCCTGAGAGATGTGGGAGACTGACAGCAAATTAAGCCTGCAGGTCAAATATTATGTTATCCAGATGGGAGTGACAGTCTTTGAGGAAGCAGATCTGGTTTTCTGCTGCAGCACCTCTCAGAAAATGAAAAGAAAAACATATCCGCCAACAACTGGCATTGCTTTTGCTTCATTTTCAGACCATGTGTCAGACATACTCTGATGTCTCCTTAGATGTGTCCTCCTTCCCTTTATGAAAAGAGGTGGAAGACCAAGGAAGTATCAAGTCCATGATTCACCTACCTCCTCTTGAAAGATGCTCAGCAAATGGAGAACTGGAACAGATCATAAAGAATGTCATCATCTAGGTCAGTCCTTGGCTGATCAAACACAGGATCAACATTTGGTTGGTAATAACATGGCACAGACATTCTGCAGCCTTTTACCACGCTTGCAAGCAAAACACAACATCTGTCTTCTATGTGTACGCTCGGATTAATTAAAAATCTTTAGTGCAAACTACCAAAGAACAGTGTAAGCTATGGGCTATCAAGAAGAGAGCTGGGATGCTGCTGTCCCTACAGCAGGAGCACTTACTAGACAAAGACGTGAGCACAGCACCCTGCATCTGGTGACAGAGTGGCCTCCCTTTATTACAAGGACAACTGTTTTTCGAGTAGGGCTCTGAAGCTGAATACTTCCTATTTCTCATTAATGAAACAAACATTAATGAGCTTTGCTGTTCCTACCACTTCTTGATGGCAGCTGGGTATAGTTCTCCCATTGGTGGGGAAAGCAGTAAACTTGATCATAGGCTACCAGACTCTAAGGCTCTTAGTTAAACTGTGATGGCATCAAGGATGACACTGTTAGAGAACAAGTTTTTCAATGTTGTTTAGAAGAGAAAGGATTTCAGGTGGCATGGGCACCACTGGGCACCAGCGGTGAAGGAAGCACCCCAGCCAGGTTGATGGGGAGACGCTGATTGTACTGGCTGGTTGCAGAGAGGAGCAGCCACCAGGGAGGCCGGCACAGACAGTTCTTTCAGCACTTACAAATGAGCTAGCTCTGACCCTTCTGATGTTTATTTTCCAGCACTAATTTCAAGCCATCTTCCTGAACTGCCTGATTTTTTCCAGCTCTTAGCCTGCTTTGGCAAGTCCTCGTCACTGCTGTGCTTTGGATACCCTTGCAGTTGTTTATGTGTTTACGTGTTTCTAATACATACGTGTGCGTACATACAATTAAGAAAAGCGAGCTAACTTGACTACTGCCCTGAGAACTGGGGATTTGAACCCCCATCTAGGTTTGGAACAGGGCTTCAAATCCTATAGTAGCTTCATGTAAAGCCTAGAAAATAGCAGAGAAAGGGGGAAGAGGAGGAAAAAAAAATAAAGAGGAATAAGCACATTGTCCTTTTGCCAGACAACAGATTTCTGTGGATCAAACTGAGTATTTCTGCTGATGGGCGTAACCTCAAGTTGCACACTTATGGGGAAAGGTAGAACATACCCAACATGTCTTTTGTTATGTCTCTAAAACACCTTCCACAGCACTTCCTTGCATACCTGTGAAGGTGCCACAAACAGAAACAGTTTGGCCCTCACTGGTTCTGCTGCCACCTGGGCTTTGATGTGCCTGTTCAGGCTCCCTGGTTCTAGAGCCAGGTGACAACACTATTTCATTTGATTTAGCTTCAGCTTTCATGTGTCTGGAAAGCAGCAGAAACAACCCTATGCATAGGTTACCACAGAGAAAACTGTTGATACCCAAATCTCTATTTACATACACATTCTGAATTCAGCTAGACTTCAATGAGGTTTTACTGATTTACAGAAAACATGACTTCCCATACACACTATGGACACAAGCACACCCTGGACATGACACGTGTTCCACAGCTCTTTCCTGCAACCTTCAATGTGCTATGTGGTCACAGAACATCAGAGAGGCTGTATTTACTACTCCTACTGCTTAAGACTTCAAAAAAGTCATTTTGGTTGATTTATTGTCAGTATGGCAGTCATGACCTCAAGGGCTTTTTCTAAGCTCAGGATCCCCCAGTTTTGTCAGTCTCTAGCTGAAAATACCCAGATTAATCAGACAGAGGCATGACAAACCTTTCCACCTCCCTTCCCTGCCTCTGAAGGAAGGGTAAGAACAAGCAACTTGCCAGAGGTCACACACACATTTGCAGAAAAGTTTACATTTAATCAACATCCGCCTCTCCCCCCCTCCTCTACACATGAGAACCTTCTGGGAAAAATAACAGTTTACTCCATCAACACACAAATATTGAGCTACAGCTCTTCCCTCTTCAGTTGAGCTAAGGACAGACCTTTCCTGTACAGTGACAACCGACAAACGCCGTGCCCTCGCTGGAGGCCTTCATTGCTGGTGTCTACCTTAATCGCCACTTCCCGTTTGCTTTGGCCTCTTCTCAAAGCAAGCAGCATGTGTAATTGCACACTGAGGGAGATGTCTGCCTCTGATCCGCCTGACCAGTTTCTCCCAGTAGTAATTTAGGAGAGTCTCTGTTGGTAGTAGATTTAACCAGAAAATGAGAGCAGCTTTGAGATTCAGCCATCTTCCCCGAACTGAAGGATTTTTCCCTGTTCAATAGGACATTGTCACACATGGCTACCAAAATTGTTTATTGTTCTGTAAGCTGTTGGTCAAACTGAAGCTCAGCCGCCCAAGTTGTACTCATTGAGGCCACTTCATCTTTGGGAGCCAAGTGCCGTGCCCCATATTTCCACTGTGAACTCGCAGGGAGCAGACACGAGCAGTGCAGAGCCAGGTCAGGCAGCCCCAGCACATCCCTCTGGGGACAGCCCACCCCATGCACCCAGGGCTGCACATCTTGGTGACAACACCCTGGGGTTCTCACTGTGCCCTGGCCTCTTTGACCTCTATGCCGTTTGCTTAGCTCAGGGGAAAAGCCCAGCACGTTCACAACCACGCAACAGTTTAAGGAGAAGACACTGCTGGCGCACACCCAAACCCCCAAAGCCTGGCAATGCAACCAGTCGGTGTCCCCAGCAGCTTGCCAAGCTCGTCCCTCTGCCCCCTCCATTTTCTTCCCCCATTTACTTGATTGCATTAACATGAAGAACAACATCAGAAAGTTTGTGGTGATGGGACTGGAATTCCTCAGTCAGGTTTATTTTAACACATGTAGAATACTAGATATCCACTGAGCTATATATAGAGATAGGGTTACAAAAAAAGCCCTATACTTCTGAAAGCCACAAGGCCATGAAGATAGATTATCTGAATTACTGTCATTACTGAAATTGCTAGCTAAAGAAACTTCCAAGCACCATGCATCACTCTAGCAGTTTGACTATGGGAACCACTGTAATTACAAAGTATTTTAAATCATGCCAGTACAAACAAGATCTGGAAATGGAAAATACCATGCTAGTCATCGCATCTGGAAATTAATGGTTGGCATGGAAATGCATGGAACTGGTTACTCATGCTGAGCAGTGGGCACAGTGAAGTCATGTCCACCACCGCTCCTGACTACCTTCAACTGCAGGCTAAGGTTATTTCCACAGTCTCACCCACACTTCTGGCAGCCTCCAAATCCAAGTCCTGGGCCTCGCAGGGAGAGCTGGCATCCCCATTAGGGGAATCTCAGCTCAAAACATCCCCAAGTGCCAAGAAAGATGTGACACGTGAAGGCCAAGGGGCAACACGAGCCACATCAACCCTGTTCCAGGCATTAAGTAGGGTGCCCTTCGCTCTGTTGGACAGCTTACCCAGAGCTGGTCCTGGTAAGGTCCAGCTTGACCAATGCTTGACACGTGGTGACCCACACTCAGAGATCACCCACACAGACTCTATTTTTATCCCCTCCAAAAGCTTTGAGGAGAACATGGAGCTATTTTCCTGCTAAAAATACATACACCTGGCAGGTTTTTGTGATCTCTGCACAAAGCCCAAAACCAACATTGCCCAAAGCAGCCATCTTGAGTGAACGTTGTCATTCTCTTTTGCAAGACCAAAGCAACATTGAAGTCAAGTAATGCACAAAGGCATTTTGGTGAGCCTATGTGGAATAATATTTTAATAACTTCTTACTAAAAACTTTAAGAGAAGAGTTTCTAATCAAGTAATTTCCAATAAAAAAGCCAGGGGGAGGGGGAGCAGAAATCACAGCAGCTTCCAGATTCAGTGTACATGTCTCAAGTTTAACTGGTGAGAATAGCATTTCACCTCACTCTCCATAACTTCCCAAGAGGGAAAAGTTATGGGCATGCAGCAGAGCGAGACAAAGCAGAAGTTCACCCATTTACATCACACCCAGTGTGCTACAGCCCCAATAAACACACAGAAAGCTTCTTTCCCCACTGCTGCTGTCCTCGCGGCAGGCGCACACACCAACAGGACCATCTTGCCTTTGTGGGCTGCGCTTCTTCATTGCACAACGTCCCGAGGACTAATCTCCAAACACGATCAGCCTGGAGAGTGCCTGTCCTTATCTACTGCAGAGCAGCTGTTGTGGACTTCTGTCTACAAGATCAAAGGCAGGCTTATTCCAACAAGCCAGCATTACTCAGAAAGCTGGAATCAACTCGCTCCGGGATAAAGCTCAGCATGTCCCACCCAGGGCTAGAGAGCAGACCAGCAGTATCGCTCCAACCAGAACTACAGGCTGAGCTCTGCTGGCCCAAGGACAAGAGCAAGCCAGCTCCCAAAGGCAAAGCATCAATTCCTGCTCTTGTTGCTGCACTCCTTGTCCCAAGCCATGCTTTTGGTCCCCTACATGGATAAAGAAACACCCACTCTTCATTAGAGGACAAGCTCATGGACACAGTAGTAAAATCCAGAAGTTCAGGGTAGAGCAGAGAGGGCAGCAGGGGAACAAGGCACAAAACACACAGGCAGCAGACAGATTTTGCCAACCACAGCAAGCGAGGCAACTGCCTCTCTCGCCTCCGCACATAACCAGCCCCAGATCTGGTCATGACCAAAATGAAGGTGAAACCAAAGCAAATCAAGCACTTGAATAATAATTGATATAACATTACTCTAAAAATACTGCACAGAAACTCCTCTCACAGGATTCAGATCATTTTAATTCTGTTCATTGATCAAACCCAGTATACCAACACCTCTGCTTCCAGACTCATAACCAGGCTGGTTGCAGGCCAACAGATACAGGTAGAAGCTGTTCACCTGCTGTGTCCCACACAGGGTGGCATGTCTGCCCAAGACCAGGCTCCTCCAGGCCCTGCTTCTGGCCACTCCAACAACCACACTGCCATATTTCTCAGTCATTCAATCTACGATATCATTTTATTCAGGACCACAAAAGATGAAGCTTACCTCTCCACTACCAGAAGTCACCTTTTTCATTTCTACCGGACAGAATCTTCTCAAGAGAAGCAGGCTGCAACACTGAGGTAGCACCAGCACTTAGTCCTTCAGGGAGAGGTCACACCTTCCTGAAGCTACCAAAGCACTAGAGGCCAGAAGACTTTCCACCTCCTCAGGACAATCCCTCTCTAACCAGGCCTGCAGCACCATGCTCTCAGCTGAACTTCTCAGCAGCTAGTTCAAAGTCATGTAACTCAGTCCTTTCTGGGAGCTTCTGATTTTCACCTCATTTGGTGATAATTTACCCATCAGGTTTTCTCAATCACAAGGCATAATTTCCTCTCCCCCAGGTGGTATAGCTTCAGTATGGAGGAGCCTATACCTGCCCTTCTCAGAGGCTCCAGCCCCAAGGAGCTCACTACCGAAGCAATCATCTATTTACTAACTGCATGCTGGTGTTCACCTGCACCTAATTGTATTGTGTTGTTACACAGCCCTTCACAGACTCCTTTGCTGGCCCCAAGAAGCCACCTGCATACCTGGTCCCACTGTGAAGGGACTTTTTGCTCTACATCATTGTAGGAACCAAGAAGAACCTGCCTCTATCCTGCTCTCTTCTCCCTGGGGTTTCTTGCAACCAAGCAGGAGACCCAGGCCTCTAGGTGGGAGCTTGGATGACTTCAAGTGGCCAGTCGAGCAGTCTGGGGTGTTTCTAGTGAAATCACTGGTTCCTTGGAAAGCCTGGTGTAAAACCAATAGATTTTTGACATCCCATGTCTGGTTTGTAACAAGGGTTGCTCCCAAGACAGACTTCTCCCAAGCTTGTC
The DNA here is from genome assembly GCF_964273445.1 of Streptopelia decaocto. Lineage (NCBI taxonomy): Eukaryota > Metazoa > Chordata > Aves > Columbiformes > Columbidae > Streptopelia > Streptopelia decaocto. The sequence continues at coordinate 10,779,883 of NC_138669.1, forward strand.
TAGAAGGTTGGTAGCCCCACATCTGCAGAGGGCTGGAGCCCTGCCCGCGCGTGTGGGTGTATGTGCACAGTCCCGAGTGCCCAAAGCTGCACACAAGGAGGTTTGGTAGAGGCACAGAAACCTTTGTCCCCTCACGCGTTATCTGAAAAGCAATTTTAGGCTGTGCTATCTTATCGCTGGTCCTGCCTCAGCCTCCCAAGCACTTCCGCATCTTCCTCTAGAGCCACAGCTTGTACGATTAGCATCACTTTAATGTGGTCTTTGTTATTTTTGCATCTGGGTTCCACATTTAGGAGTTCAGCACTTCGCAATGCAGTGGGGATAGAGTGACAGCAGGCTGGACCACTTAACTGGTTATTTACCAGTTCCCCTGTTTTCTGCATATAGATTTTCCTCCGGTTGAAATCGATAGGCAACACTTCCCACACGCTCACAAGGCTGTGTTTTAACAGTGAATGTGTGAGTCTAAGGATTGTGTTAAACCACACAGCGTCTTAACACAGCCTTTACTGCATCTTAAATTATTAACACAACAGACTATTTCAGAGCCTACTACAGAAGAAGTTCCTATATTGAACTTTGATAATTGCTACACTTCTGAACTTTAAACAAGATGTAACTCGGTATGATATGGAAAGAGTTGGAGTTGTGATTTTTATTTCTCACTCTCTTGCGCATAAAGTTAGGCAGGAGGCATCAGCCATCAGTGCCTCAGTTTCCCGGTCTGCACCATTTTTGTTTTGCAGATGTGGCAGGATTTTTAAAGGGACTGATATGACGAGAGGGGCTATAAGGCATGCGAAGCCCTGGCACTGCATGCAGGAGGGCACAGCTGGTGCCAAGAAGCCTGGCGAGGAGAAGTCACACCCAGTGGCCTCAAGTTCTGCTCAGCACAGCTGTCCCAGACCAGTAACCAGAATGCCTGGGATGGGTCACTTCCAAAGCAATAACAACTGGGAAAACACATAGCAAGTAAAAAATTAGAAAGTGTTCGGCCACCATCCACCTGTCCTCACATAGGCAACAAAATTGCTTTCTCTCTGCTGCCTTGTTGAATGGAAAATTTACCCTCTCTAGATATTTGTGATGTGTCACATCTCACAGCCTGGCATACAGGCAGATCTGTCCATTAGAGAGAAGAAGGGAGTGAGCTGATCCCATGGTTATGGAGAAAAAATTAAGAGGTTTTGTTGAGTAAGATTCAGGAAACAAAAAAACTGGAAATGGCTGAGTGTCCTTATTAAAATATATTTCAAATTTTCAGTTTTATCAATAATTTGCTTTTTATCCACTGAAAACTACCTCTGAAATTAAAAAAAAAAAAAAAGTATACATGACGTACAGACATGCGGAAGAATTATTTTAGGCATAAACTTTCATCAAAATTTGAAGGAAAGCTGTGTGAAGAATCTTTTCCTGGTTTCCAGAAACCAGGTTTAAGCGTAGGCATAAAACAATTCCTACCAGTGCCAGGAAATGGCAGGAGCTGGATCTGTTGATGGGAAAGGTGGACACAGCAGCTATTTTAAACTCATGTCAGTTTAAAAACAAAGTGTGTGTTCGGCTGACTTTGGGATGGAAGAAGATTTTGGCTCACTCCTTAACTGTTTAAGGGATTCATGCCTTCATTCATTCATAGAAAACAGCGGGTCCGCATGGGTCAGCAGGTTAGGAAGGAGTGGTGTCCCCACCAGCTGCTCTGAGGGATGGAGCTGCCTGAAGCAGCCCCCAGAAAGGGCCGAACATTCGGCAAAATTAAGAACAAAGAGACTGTGTAGTGGTGCTGGGGAGATCTGAGGATCCAGTGGGACTTCTCTGTCACTCTGCGACAGTGACCTGGGACAGACCTAAATCATCCACATGGTTTGCCACTGCCTTGTACATGCTCCTGAGTTCACATTTCTCAAAGAGAGTTGATGCTACTTTGAAAGCTTGCCTTGTTTTCCCTAATTCAATCCGGAAAACAGTCATATTAATACCAACAGATACCGCCCACACGCAAATCAGAAAAATTAAAGGGCATTGCAAAAGTGACTGTTTCCAGTGGTCAGATTAGCTGCAGACGGAAGCAATTCAAGATGCATTAAAACTAACAGGCTGTAATTGTCCAGAGGCATTGTCTCGCAGTGCAACACTTCTCTTTGGCTCTTCAGAGAGATTTCTTGGAATCTTTTCAATTGCTCTTCTGCTTGAAATACACGCTACATTTCAGATCTTTCCTTTCCATGTCACAAGAGAACAAGCTAAATGTTCATCAACAGCCTATAGCAACACCTCAGCAGAGAAACTTGAAGTCATTTCTTAATGCCCTTTCGTATTAGCTATCATTATTGTGTAAATGTTGCAAGTACAAGAGCGCAGGAGGTCTGCTGTTAATCATTACAAACCTTGGTTTCACCCTGCCTAGCAGTTAAACCTTCAGAATAGTTTCATTTCTTTAAAATATACAGAAAACCAGCTTCTCCCAGACTCTTGGGTGTTCTAGTGAATCATACCCTGAACTTAGCTCTCAACCAGCTTTCTTTAGTTAGTTAGCTAGTTAGATCTTCTATTTAAAGATAAGTTCCATCCCACCCTTCTGCAATCTGGTTATGATTACTGGTTACTGCCACCCGCAGACTGATAAACTTATAACAGCTGCATTGCAGGAAATCACCTCCAATTCAACCCTGATGTTGTATGGATGTCTTTAGTTAGCTTAAATAGCCTTTTAACATTCATTTTTTTGTGTGCAAAACACCTATCATTAATTTTGACTAGAGAGATCAAACAGTTAACAATGTGTTGATCCTAGCTTACTTTCAAGTGATGTATTGTATCATTTCTGAGAGTTATGAGGGGCTGATATTTTCTTTTACTAATGCATCAAAGTCGATAAGTGAATGGGGCAAACCTGCGTCCTGGGAAAGGAAGCTATTAACAGCTCCGCTCGGAAGGTTCTGAGGGCCACATTGCGTCATAGCCCTTGAGTTTATTGAATGTTAACTCTCTTTTTTTCCCTTAACCAAAGGAAATGAGTTTGTATAATCCTCTGCTTTGAGCTGCATCCTCAGTGGGGTAATGAAAAATGACCTACGCCATTTGATAGCACACTACTTTGCACACAATAGATCTTCACAAGAGCGAGCACAATGCGACTCCGGCTTTTTCTTTTTCTTCTTGTTGAGACACACAATGAATTTATTTATTGCTGATCTAAAAGGCACTAGAACAGAACGGACACAGCAGGGGAATCGCCCAAGTTTAACTTGGCACAGTAAGAAAGCAGTCCCAGAGAAAATGACCAATGTTCAGACCTGGGAGAGCAGAACATTTTTATAAGGAGGATCTTGAAACGGTGGGTTCATGCACATGCAGAGAGCGAGGCAAATTGGTTCCAAGAACAAGGCATCCGCTTCCTTAAAAACTTTTTTTTTGGCAGAATTTGTATGTGAGTTGGGCATGTTGAGTGATTTATGGGGCCATTAAACATACACTAAATCAATCTCTATTAGGAAAAAAAAAAGTGCCATGTACTTAGAGAAGGCCCTCGAGCTAGATTTCTGAACCCAAGGTCTGATGTTGCAAGGCAAAATGGTCATTGGTAATTTGGAGATGTAACATGAACTCAGTCAGTCAATTCAGATATGATAGTTTTTAATGTTCCGTGAATCTAGCAAAATGTGTATCCAATTAACTACTACTAAAGGACCTTATTTATAAAATGATACTTTTGCGGTCAGGTTGCACTTTTTCCATTCATTTCTGTACACAGTTCGGGTTGCAGATTGTGCGTCTATGATTAATAAAAACATCCGCTTGGTGCTGGCTGCTATTGGCACTGTGGCTGGGCAGCAGGGCTGCAAAAAGCAGTTTTGTCCCCATTATCACAGTATTAGGCTGGGAGCGGAGGTAGGAGAAGGGTTTCCTGCTGGAGCTAAGCAGCAAGAATTAAACCAAGAGGTTGTCCTTTAATGAGGGATCTCTCTAAGTGGGAAGATATAAGTGCTGGAAACACTGAGTTGGCAAAAACCTCAACTATTTACTTAGTGCCATTTTGGAGCTGAAGAAACCAGTAGGTGGTACAAATGTGTCCTTCAGTCCATAGGAAAAACACCCTCCTTTGAAAACATACCAGAGTTATTTAAAGGATATTTGCAAAATGTTTGCATCCCCAAACGGTCCCCCTTCCAATGTAATTTCATTTGAAGCCCATGCAGTGGGCAGGCATTCACAAATTCAGGCAAAAAGAGGTTTTATGAACTCCCCTATGAATTTCCTATGCAAACAAGCATAACATTCAAATGGAAACAGGCCAGAAGTATTTTGTGAATAGAGCATTAAGATATTTTCTTCTTGACATGGTTAGGGATGGAAAATCTGTAGCAAAGTCCTACATCTTGTCAGAGAAAATTCTCATATGTATATGTATGTGCACACACAAGTGCATGAGAGAGTGACATGTAAAGTTTCTAACACACTACAAGATGAGATGGCAGAAGCTGAGGAATGCCTTGTGATTCCAAGACCATTTCTCACCCAAGATCAGCTTTTTATTTCCAGCTTTTCTCCGGTATTATTTTCAGTTACATTTTTTACTGATTTCAAACCAAAAATATTCTAAGTGTGAAATGTCTGAGTTTCAAAAATGGAAAAACTTTTTTTTTTTTTTTTTTTAAGAAGCAAAACCAAGTGCTTGGTTAAAGCAGAGGAAGAAAAGGCAAAGGAGTGAGGTTATAACAGAAGCTGACGCGGATACAAGGGAGCACATGGAACTGATGAGGGTATTTTTGGTTTGCGTGAGAGCCCCATCCCTCCACAAGAGACCCTTGAGCTCCACCACAGCCCATCACCTCCTGGAACACAGGAATCATCTGGGGGAGGTGTTTGAAGGGCAGAGAATTAATTTGATGTGGAATAGAGGGAATGGGATTTAGGTTTTGGATCCCACTCTCATGGCTGTAGGATTCAAGAGCAGTGACAGCTGAGGACATGATTAATATAACAAGTCTAAAACAGGTAATTACTTTGGCAATAGAGCCTAATTAAAAAGAAAACAGGTCAATGCTGGATTTCTCCTGAGCACAGGTAGATGACATAGACTGTTTTCTAGTATTTTGACAATCAAGTGCATGTTCATGATACTCACATTTCCAGAAAATACTTTCTGGGAGAAGTAGATCTTCTTCAGTGGTTTCTCTCTGAGAGTGGTAAAACTGCCATCAAGATTTGATAAAAACGACACCAGACGCACATTAGTGTATTACAAGGATGTGCAAGAGGGTGCTCCTACAAATGTAGCTGACAAAACTGCAGCAGCAGATAGAGTGGTGGAAACAGAAATGGGGCAAACCACGGGAGAAAACCTGAGGTTGAGAAGTGTCTTGAGGAAATCTAGAGAAAACAACAAATGTGTTGAATTAGCAATCAGATTAGATTAAGTCTTCTTAAAACTGTAAATTTTTTTCTCAGGATGCCAACCCTCACCTCCCATCGTCTCAGTTCAGTGCTGATCCGCACCCTTCCGTACTCTCTAGCCAAGGTCCCTGGGACCAGGGGGGTCATTGCTAGAGCCAGGATGGCTGTTGTGTGGCAAGGGATGCCACGATTTGCTTTGCCGTCCCCATCAGTCACACATAGACAACGGGAAGGACAGACCTGCTCACCACCAGCAGGACCTACTGTGCAAGCTAATACTCATTAGAGGGAGCAGAGCCTCCACACATTACCCCAGGAGCCTTTGCTATTTAAAAGGAATTGAAAATAATTGAAAAGAAGACACTTGTCTGGAAAGTGTTCCTTGTCAGCTTCGCTTCCTATGTGACTGAGGCTCTGGGGAATACGTCTTGCACATACGGCTCTGTCTTCCCAAGACCTCTTAACTTTTCGACCCACTGGTTATGTTTAACCACATTAGATAGCAGCGGTTTTTAAGATCTGAACGAGAGAGGTGCCATTGGTGAAACAGCCCGGGATGCTCCTTGCTTGCTGGCCACCAGCATCCCCAGTAGGGGAGCGCCCTGGGGACATTGGACCGGGCAGGGATTGCTCAGAGCACACACTTGCTGGGGGACACAAGCCCAGGAGAGGTGAAGCGCCCTTAGCTCAGGGACTCGCAGACTCTGCCCTACCTGGGGGCAACATCCGCAGCTGCACCCAGACTTTGCTGCCACTGCAGTTCAGGCTTTCCCAGGATTTTCACCAAGCCAAAATTTCTTTCACTCACCACCACTGCTGATGAAATATCCAGAACCAGCTTTGCACATCCTCCTTGGCTTTTATCCTCTTTTTCATTTGCATTAAAAGACAAATCAAAGCCAAAAAAGCCCAAAACTAAACCCTTTTCTTTCTTTCATAGCAAATGGAAAACCAAAATAAACAAAGCAGCAACTACCTTCCCTCCTCCCTCCTCAAACCCTCCAGGCAGCTTGGAGGTAGAATGCCCTTTCTAATTTCATTGACAGTGCTGTTGATATATAGGGTAATTTTATCTTAACAACCTGTAACAAAGGATAAGACAGTAGTCGTCTTACATTCCAGACAGTAGGAGATGTTTACTCAATCCCCAAGCAGACTCTCTCATCATTCATCTAGACTTTATTAGGATGCCAGGAAATGGGAAACCTATAATTTAAGAAACATATCACACAGGGAAACTTCTGGTAGCTGACAATCTGAGCTTAATTTGCTTTTTAAAAACTTTTCTCACCAGTTTTCTTATTCCTTCCCAAAACTTTAACTTGAATTAAACCTTTTACAGAGCATGATACTGAGGAAAGACATTACTGGACACCTCAAGAAGGGCCAGGATGTGTCCTCCTAAGCCCAGGACAGGACACACGCCTCTGCTCTGGGATCCTACACACAGCAGCCTTCCAAGCATCAGTGTGTGTCTATTGGCACGGATTGTTTTTATCTTTATCTTTAGAGGTATCACATTGTCCAGAATAGTAACATGCTCTGAGCAATGTCCTTTCTTGGGGCCGAGAGAACAGAAAGGGTGAAGAAAGCACGTATTTCGTTGCAAACATTCTTATGAGTTTTTGCTCCTTAAGGAAGTTTCACATGAGCTTTTATTCCTGTTTACATGGCTTGACATGAATGCCTGGCTTTGATTTGAGGACAAACTGCCCCATAAACTCATGAATGTCTGAATTTAACCTTCACCTTTCCCCTCTAACCTTCACTCTTGCTTTTCCCTTCATAATTGGAGACATTCTCAGAGCCAAATTTAATAAAAGGCGTGCCACTGAGAGTGAACTCGATTGTGAGCACAGACTGAAGTGTGGAGGGATGATGTGTGATGCTGGTCAGTGCAAGGGAGAAGATTCCTTCTAAAATCAGGTGCTAGGACAGAATTTCTCCTGTTTAAGAATAAGCTTCTCAGTAGCTAGAAACCCATTAGCAAATGGATAAATCTGCTTCTGGCTTTACACATCGACCACAGCTTGGCTTCTCTCTCTACTAAGTTAAACAAACACCCGAATTCATTGAAACTGAGTGTTTTAAGTGCCATTGCTTATGGATCATGGTGCCTGTTACTCGGTCAATCCATGCTGATTGCAATGTTGTTCAAGAGATGATCAGCATCTCCCTATGCACAGCATGCTCATCCTGAAAGGAAGCAGTCACCAATTTTAGATACCGATCAAAGGAAAAGCTTTCCTTTGAGTGGTGCTTCAGACTCTCTGCCCTCCAGTTGTCAGCCAGGAGCATGGCTTTCTCTGGCAGACGTCTGACAGCTGCCACTGCAGTTGTGTGGGCGGCACAGACTTCACTTGGGCTTAGATTTGGCCATGTGGTTTTGAGGCTTCTCACCCTACAGCAGTCTCACAAAGAGCGTGGTCTTTGTCATCTTCCAAGTAGCCATTAAAACTAGAGTTGAAGTCAAGGTTATGTTGTACCACAAACCTTTGAAGAGCTTCTTTGCGTGCTATGTAAAGAAAACCCAAAATACCACTGATGTACTTACTACGTCAATTTCATCTCTGCTGTGAACTCCACCTAATGCAGTGGAGTCATTAAGGGGGGTGAATGTGGTCAGCTCTGTGATTAATAAAGGATGGATAAAGACCTCTCACACTTGGACATATCTGATCATAGTTGTTTAAGTTGCTTGGCACAGCAGAAGAGAGAATATTTTTCTTCTCTTTGCATTTATACTTAAGGTCCACTTAGATATGGACTGCACCAGCTGCAGCTTGCTGGAGACAGTAATGGATGGAGGTAATTTATCTTGTGTATTTTTTCCCTGAAAGGAAATTTGGTTTTTAAATGGGGTAGGAAGAGGAGGTGCTAACTGAGAGGATAAGAGGTGTGACTTTAATGACAGGAAAAGAAAAATTTGTGAGCTCAAAGCAACGCAACTTCCAAACTCAAATAGATGTCATCATGGTGACAAGGTGTCAGACTTGATAAATTTTTTCCTCTTCCCATTTGTGGTGAGCTCTGGTACCCTATTAAACACATCCAAAGCCTTTGAAAGGATCGTTGAACACATATGATCAAGTAGAAAATTTCTTTACAATAACACTCATTAGATATGGAGAGAAGTCAAGTCTCAATCTGCCTTCCTGTCTCTGAACACTAAAGACATGAAATTTGGAGTTAAAATTCATTGCCTATATGAGTCTCACTTGCTAAAGTATGATTTCTAGCACAAGAGCTCCAGCGGGGAAGCCTGTGGTAAGCACATTAGGTTAATAATCCCCAAGATCCTATTTGTTTCAAGGTCTGTGAATTCAAACCCAGTGATTAAGACGTGTCTGTAGCTAGGGGTTGATTTAATACTGTTCCAGTGATGAATTGGAACTGGAATAAGGCTGTTTGGGTTTGCAGAGCCTCAAGCCATCAACCTTTTCAGACAGAGTTAACCAATGTACAATTGAAGCACACCCCAGTGCTCCATAACTATCACCAGCTCAGGACTGTTTGGAGATCAGTATAAAACATCTTAGAGGTTCATTTTCCTACAAGTTAGTCATCCCTTCAGGCAGCCCTGTGGGTAGGAGTCTCCACAGAAAGGCCTTGACATTGAAGCCCTAGAAACGAAAGTTTGGAAACTGCCAGGAAGAGGCACCTTTCACTCCAGCCCTGCTTCTGGGTAACAGACCTGCTCCCCTAACAGGACCTTTCCTGCCCACTTCAGTTGTACAGCTCTGGGAGAACCATCACCTTCCACACAACTGCAGCCAGTTTGCCTTGAGAACCACTACACGCTGCACACTATGTAGCTTAACATTTCCACTCCTTCTCTAAATACTAGTAGTGGTCCCCGCATGCTTAAAGAGAGTGCTGTTAACCTAAATTAAACACATCATTGCACACGTACGCTGACAGTTGCATCCAGACACTGAAGAGTGGGTTTTGCACCAGAAGAAAGCTGCATTTATACCTCACCCCCCATCAGAGGAGAGTCCATGGGGCAGACCAGAGCAGAAAGTGCATCAGTTTATTCCTGTGCAACACAAGTCCCTTGCATTGAGCCACGGATGCACAGCAGAGCATCAGATGACTTAAGCAAATACTTCCCCATCCTCAGTGGGGGTAAGAGAGGGCTATCCCTTACCTTCCTCCAGCCCAAGGTGGAGAACAGGTGCGAACATCTGCTTCCCACTCCCTCACAGTGAATTAAAAGAAGCCTACAAATGCGCGATAAGCAGGTACCGATGCCACGACAGCTCAATGTTTGTCCCTCTGGCCCTTGTCGGCGTGATGCTTCCGCCCACGTTTCCTCCGCTGTTTGGCAGCTCTCCAGCCTGTGAGGTTTAACAACAGGAGCATTTTCATCAAACTGCATTTTTACCTCAAGCGGCAGCAGACAAAACCAGCATTTCAGCATCTGACAGGAAAGATCTCTTTAAATGTATATGATGCCACCTAAATCTAGGACTCACAACATGTTCTTCTGTGAAATCTAACCAGGTTTGGGCCTCAGTGTTGACCAGATATGCCTTGCTCAGCATTTGCCAGCTAGAAAAGATGTCATGTGCCTGAATATTTCAGGATTTACTGCTGCAGAAACTCTCCAGTGTCACCTTTCTCCTGTTTTATGGCTCAGCCATAATCTTAAATTCAGCTGAATACAAAGAGTTGCCTGTAGACAGCTAATCCTAAAGAGGGAGCTTTGTGTGAAACTTAGAGGGGAAAAAAAAGAAGGAAAAAGAAAGAAATCACTGAGAGGGATTGGCAGGAAACACAAATATTTTTGGCTAACTTTTGCTAGTATTCTTCAACCCTGGTTAAAAGCTGAACTAAAAGGCCTCTCCTTTGCCCTGGCCCATTCTCACACGGTGTATTCACCAAAGCAGATAATTCAGCAAACAATAGATATTGCAAACACAAGCTGGGGTGGAAAGTCCTGTGCTTCACCCGCTGCAGGTGTGGGAGCGGGCGGCTGAGGTCGAGGCAGAGCGGCCGCCTCTCCTCTCCTTTCACACTTGTAAGGATTATCCACCAGATCAGCGGTGAAATCCAGGTCTGATAATGTTGCAGTAATGCTGATAATTACACAGCAAAACAAGCCTGTAACCCAAGTCTTAATTGCATTTAAAGAGTTCTTGCTGCAGCCGGGGAGGTGCTGGGTTGGGATCTGCCTTGGCAAGCCGAGCGGTCCCAGCTGGCCCAGGTGTGGGGGTCCTGTTCTTGCCAAGAAAAAATGGGAACAGACATTTTAGCAGGGTCTGTAGTGATAGAACAAAGGGTAATGGTTTTAAAGTAAAAGAAGGTAGATTCAGACTAGATGTAAGGAAGAAATGTTTTACACTGAGGGTGGTGAAACACTGGCCCAGGTTGGCCAGAGGGGTGGTGGATGAACCATCCCCGGAGACACCCCAGGCCAGGCTGGACGGGGCTCTGAGCAACCTGAGCCGGTGAAGATGTCCCTGCTCGTGGCAGGGGGTTGGATGAGGTGAGCTTTGAAGGTCCCTTCCAAGCCAAGTTATTCTATGATTCTAAGGGATGTCTTGGAGTGGTGGCAATGTAAGCTCAAGCTGCTCGGCATTTTGTAGAACTTCCAGCTGCACTGATCTTAATTTATACACTGATCTTTATTTATCCAACCCCTCAGACTGATGTACCCTGAGGTACATCATGTCTTTCCACCCAGGTCAGCTGAGTGACTCCGAGTACTGGGGAGCCTTGAAGGACATCTGCTGTGTTCCCCTACTTTGCTAAACAGAGAAACGCTGCCTTCAGGCACTAGGTACTGGGGACAGGAGGTAGAAGAGAAATTTTAACCTTTAAAAAAAGGTTAAGCACCTCTGTAAGCACCTCTACATTTTGCATAGTAACAAAAGCCATGCACTCCCTAAACAGCAATCATCCTGCACACATCAAGTCAGTGGCCTCCATTTCAGTTTGGGAAACCTGTCAAACAAGGACTATCTCCATAAAAGAGTGCACAGCATATTTCTCCTGGCTGTATGGAATTGCCTCCCAGCATTACTGCCCACCTACTCCAGGAAATTAAAGTGTGAAAGACCCTGAAAGCAAGTCAAAACCAAAGGAAGATAAATATAAAAATAATAAATAGAACTTTTCTCTCCTATTATACTACTACAGCATGTGTACATACACAAAAATAGGTTTTATAGTATTGCCCCTCACATTTTATTTGGTTAGCAATCAACATACTTTTCAGTATTATTTAGTATTTTTTAGTGGGAATTAGGAATGTCACCCATATTACGGATGTGGAGAGGAGAGCAGAATTGCCATTGTGGTATCTTGTTTTCTCTCATAGTGTACATATGAGGTCTACACATGAATCCACAGTGAAGAGAGATTTTCCAAGAGAGCAGGAATCCTACATTTGCCAAACATTCAATACTCTCAGCCACCTGGATCACAGAGAAACTCATAGACATGATCTAGGACAACTCCAGTCATCTTTTGATGCTGACAACTCAGTTTTGCAATCATGATTCAGGATGGGTTGTGAAACCAAAGAAGAAGGACTATCAAGCTATTATTGGGAGCTTTTCTACTTGCTGCAAACTGCAGGATGCTGTTATAGTCTGTGCCTTTTGATATATGACACATGCTGCTGCCTGGGTGCCTACCTGCTAAAACTGTTTTGATTTGTCTTGTTTCTTTCTTGTCTGCATATGGTTTATGTCTATGTATGCTTTGCTAATCTGTCATGACGTCTTTTAAGTAGCCAATCTGTTTTTGTCCATGCTATTTTTGGTATGCTGTGGCTTATTGATACCTTGCAATGAAAACAATCCAAATTGCAGATGAGAAATACATTCCCTGCTTTTAGTTGTAATCAACTCTTTCAGCACAGAAGAGTTAAAATATTCATACACAACATAGAGCTCTCTACAGTCATTATATAAAAGCACTCCCAACTGACCAAGTGATGAGAGAATGAATGCTTTGTTACAATATTTATCTAAATGCAACAAAGTAATAGGCAAACCTGAGATTAAAACCTCTGAGGCAGAATCTGCAAATTGTACAATATTAAATCAATAATAACAATAGCACATTTCAACACCCTTCAACAACAACAACAGAAGATTAGCAACCCTGTGCTGAAGCCAAGGAGCTGAGACACAGGACCAGATCCCCAGGAAACGAATACCTTCCCCAGGGCCCAGCTGGGCTGTGCTCATTTATATCCCCTGAGGATGGGCATCAATTAAAACACTTGGTAAATGTTATACGGCACAGGAAAAGATACTAAATTCTGCTTTTGTGATTTATCTATCACACTGTGTTTCCTCAGTGTGATTTTTCCTGCTGTCCCAGGGCCAGGAGATATGCAGTACCACATATGACTTGAGAAGAGAAAAATCATTAATCTTTAAGTGTGGCTTTAACTTCTCTGAAGGGATCAGCCTTACCTCCATACAAGTGCCAGCATACACGAGTTTATGCACCTCATACACATCCTTGTCCAGGTATGACCTGTGAGGGCCACAGATGATCTCTAACACCCTGGGATGGCTTTTCATGGCTCTGAGCAGCTCACAGCATAGGCCGTCTTTGGCCAGGACTAGATCACAGCTAATTAAACCTGAATAAAGCCCTGACCTCAGCTGTGGAGACTGCAGCTGCTGTGGGTTAACACAGCAGCAGGGAAGGGGGCTGATGATTGGGATGGTCCCAAGTGGCAAATGCTGAAGCACCTTGGTGGGCATGAGGGTCCCCTCTGGCTGCTGGTGGCCCACGTGTATGACAGGAATCAAATCAGAGTGACTGTGGGGACAGCAAGGCTTAGTGATAATTGTGGGTATCTCTGGAAAGTTTCCTCCTTCTCAAATGAGTAGTCGGTGTCAGATGCCTTTTCATGGGAGAAAAAAAGAGGAGTGTGTCTGATGCTGAGGAGGGTTTTTGTGGTGTTTAGAAGTGAAGCAGAGCCCTGGCCAGAGACCCAACAACACCAGAAGCAGGGGAAGCAAATACCTTGCCTAGCCCTGCTTTTTGTGGGTTTTTCCAAGCTTTATCCAGTTTAGCAGGCTGGTGCAAAGCCCTGGTGCTGCATGTGAGGGAATAAGGACTCGTGTGGACATCCCCTATGGCTGGGAATGGGGACTACCAGCTGTGGATGCCCTGGTGGCCCCGTACACATGGTGGTAGCCCCGCAGGGCCCGTGTGCCACACAGCGAGTCCCATGCCGGGGTTGCCGGGTGGGAACAGCTTACACCAGCCCCCATGGAAGAGGCTGCTAAGCTCTGGCCTCAGGAAATCCTGATTTCCAGGAATGAAAGTCTCTTTCATCTTACAGGCTGGTCCTTCCCAATGGTTTAAACTGAGAGGACCACATAATCCTGTTTTTATGTGGGGATGTTTGTAACCCAGGGACAATGTGTAGTCCCACTGCAATCACTTCAGAATTCTTGGAGGAGAATTAAGTAATGCTGTTATTTGTTATTACCAACAGAATAACTTGTAAGCAGTGTCCCAGAGGGCTGAGTAAGAAGGGGAGGAACACACTGCCTCATGTAGCTCCTGCTGGTCTTCCTCCTTCCTTTTATTTTAGAAAGTCAAGCAGGAATAAATGTTTAGATCTCCTGTTGTTATGATCTAAATATCTTCCCCATGATGCAAGTCTTTAGCCCCCTCCAACTTTTCAAAACCAAAATTGCTTCTTTTGATTGCCAGAGCTAGAACTAAATATTAGAGACGGCATGTTTGGGACATCAGAATGAACACTTTACTCTTCACTAAGGAGTAGCTGTGGATGAAAGAAGCAAAAAGTTGTCATTTCTGCATTGTTTTGCTTAGGTAAAATAATTTCATTACGCTTAAGTATTTTTTTACTATCACTCTTATTTTTTTTACTGTCTTAATGAATTGAACCAAACAGTTCTTACTTTCTGGAGATATTACTGCAATGGAATAGTTTCACCCCATTCACAAAGTGAGGTTTTGCAAGAATATTGGTTATTTTGCTTGCTGCCATCAAAAGCATAGCTGCAATAGAAACACTCACTTAGGACTCTCTGAATTCAGTGAGCCTGGTCCTGGGGGATGCTCTGGCCTGTCCCTGTGCCACCCCACACACAGTCCCTCTGACCAGCTTTTGTCACTTGTCACAAATATCTCCAGGCACCTGTGCAAAGACTGTGGGTAAATCAGCTCCTCTGCCTGAGCAAGTGTTTCCAAGCCCAGAAGGAAAGCCCTGGCATCCTCCTCCTTCCCTGAGAAGAGCAGAAAACCTCAAACCCCCATCCTTACCAATGCTCCTGACTCACTGATTTATTTACCTAAGTTCTTCCTTGGATTTATTTTCAACGTCTTTCTTTTTAGTTTGGTGGGTTTTGCCTTTTTCTTTCCTTTTCTTTTTCCTTTTTTTTTCTCTTTCTCTTTTTCTTTTTCTTTACAGAGCAAACCCAGTGTCGCAGGACAGCCGGTTGTTCCCCAGGTCGGCTCCATCCCAGCCGGGGTTGCCGGGGAGAAGGAGCCGGTTCTTCAGCGATGGAGATGGGGCTGCTGACCTCTGCCGGCAGCGAGGGCTCCGGCTGGGAAAACAGCTGCAGCACCACAGCATCACCGCGGAAAACACGTCCTATAACTGAGATAGAGTGTCGTGGTAAGCGGGACATGGCTCAGAAAGACACCAGGACTGAGAGAGTTTTGCTTGGGCTCCATGTTCTTGCTTTGAGGGAGCAGGTGGAAAGCCAGAGCTCTCAGGGAAAAACAGGAGAAAGTAAGAGGTAGCAAGAAAAGGTCTTGGCAGGAGGGGTGAGAAAAAGAAACCGAGGCAGCTCTTGGTTCCCCTGCCGCACCAACCCCTCCTGATGCACTGCCTGACACTTCTGTCCTCCGGGCCGCCCTGACCGCCCGCACACGCTCTGTGCAGTGCTTTGTACAAAACAAACACGGCTGGATTGCTGTGGAAAGTGCTCACTCAGCTGCTTAGCTGCATCAGAGCTGGGTCTGCTCACACTAGCAGGTTTCTGTAAGTCATCCTAAAAGCAGAAAGCTGCCCCAAGCCATGCGCTGCCTGGTGCCGAGTGAGGCCGCTCACAAGAGACCAGGAACAGGCGGGTGCTGATCCCAGCTCTGCGTGGCAGATCATGAACAAGCCATCCAGGGTCAGCGCTGCTCTCAGAAAGCAAAACTCTGTGATGATACAAGGTGCAGATACTGAGAACATCCTTTGTACACCCTCTGCACCAGGTCTGAGGCAGGACAGCTCCTCTCCGGTTTGATGCACGAGGCCAAAGCAACAGTTTCTCTCATAATGGACTCAAACTGCCAGGGAAGAAAATGGATAAATGCTGCCAAGTGTGTTTGTTACTTTCTTTATACAAACATTTTCCAGTTGCTCCCTTTGGGCAGCCTGAGTTAACTTCTGTAACATTTCTATATTGCATACAACACCGAAGTGGAAACTATTACTGTGCTTCTAAGCTGGACGAGGGCTGCACATGCCAGTTATATCACATAGAAATGCTTCATTGAATTTGGCATATAGCAGGTCTCCTGCATCAACAGATGATAGCCAGAACCAGTTATGGATCCAACAGCTTAGCTAGCCACACCATAAACGGTCCTGCTTTAATTTTTAAAAATATATTTAACTAACCACATTTTATATGGACGCACTATTTTTTCTCCTAACCTTTGCCATCGAACTCACATAGTATCTCACATCATTCAGGGCACCAATCTGGTCCACAGGTCCTCTCCTTTAGGCTGCTTGTCACTCCAGCTGCTTTATGTTTTCGTTTATATGTCTACATGATCTTTTCTGTTGAGAGTGTGCTACCAGACCTCTTCTCTCCTCCCAGCAGAGAAGATCCCCGAGCCACTCCTGGTCTGTGGCTTTGCCCTCTCTGGCATCGTTCATCTCCAAATGGGAACCCACAAACCTTTCACCTCATTGAAAAGCAGTACCTGGGTAAATATTTTTCTATGCTTATTGTGCAAGAGACTCTGGATGCCAATTTTACTTTCTGATTGCATTGTTGCTGGTAAGGGAGAGAGCAGGAGGGCAGGGAGCACTTGCTTTGGCACTTGGCAGCTGCACCACGGGGCTGCAGCACCCACCGTTGTGCAGAGCCAGGGGGGAGACCAGGGTGGCCCAGGGATGTGACAAACCTGCTGCTGGAGCACTTTGCAAGGGCAGCGCTCATCCACCTGCCTGCTCCTCTGCGTGATATTTTATGTTGTGTTCATTTGGCTTAAAAAAATGTTGATGGCTTAAATAAACGGCATACAATTTGTGACGCGGTGGAGGGGGCGGGAGGGCTGGGGACAGGCAGGACTTGCGGGTGGCTGCGTGCAGGGGGAGCTCACGCTGCACTGTTGGCGCCACAGCCGCTCGCCTCCCGGCACATCGCATGTTTTTGCAATAAAAGTAATGCAATCCATTGGGTAGCACTGGCCAGCGACTCGCAGCAACTACAAAAGCCTGAGCAAATACAACGGGCAAACAAAGATCCGCCTAACACGGGTGCATGCCAGGCCTGCAGGTATGTGCCAGGCCATGTCATGTGCCATACTGTTAATTCCTGTTATTTTGGGGAGAGCAACTGGCCTCAGGGAGCCTGGGGCCCCTTCTGGTGTGCCCACAGAAACTGGGCACAAGCAGTGCCCGGTGACAGGGACCCTGCACAGGTGGGCTCCTGCCCACAGGACTCAGCAGCTCGCTTTGCTACAACTGTCGTTCTCACACAGATCGACGAGGTGAAAGCTGAAAGTCCACGGGATGATCTGCATTTATATTTTCTTCTTTCCTTCACATTTCAAAACAAAACGAAAATTCAGTTTCAAAGACAAGCGGCTTTAAACCTTTCCTTGAGCACAGAGGAATATCTCCACATGGGCATGTCTCCATGCCACCTCAGCACGAGTATGAGATGATTCTTTGCTGGGTTTTCTCTTCACCTATTTTAACAAGGGTGGTTAAGTTACCACTTTCTCTGGGACAAACATGGCCTTGTTCACTCAGAAATAGTTTCTTAGGGTTGGCAGATACATCAGAAAAATGCTCAAGAGGACTCTTACAAACTACTCCCAAGATAATAATAGCGACAAGGATCAGTTATCTTTTTCAATACATTTCCAACACATCCATTAGAAGAATAACTGCTAGGGTGCTGATTTAGCATTTCCAAATTATTAACATTCCTATTTTAGCATCACAGGAGCTTAATTGCTGAGCAAGTATAAACAAGGAGTTCCAGTTACAAAATTCTCTCATACACACAGGATTCTTCATTTTTTTTAATTACTTTTTATTGCCTTCATTTTGCAAATGGCAAAAATACAATGGCTTCCATTATAAAGTTATGCACTGCAGTTCACTACATGGAACATTTTGTGATAGTTTTCATGTAGTCTCCAGCAGATCTCTGATCTGCTGTGTGACAACACTTTATAAATCCTTGCTCTGTTTTAAGCATTTGCAATATCTCACCACAACACATCGGGTGAACCCATATTCAAGGTTTGCTGCACAAGAGTGTCTTTGCTTGCTCATTTCTTGAGATTATCTCCGTTTCCCAGCCTGAGCTGATCCTAACCCACTCCACCCCGTCCCAGCACACACAAAGATTATTCCAAGCCCGGGGCAGAGGAAGGAGCTGGATACGCCCCGTATGAGCCGTATGAACCGTGCTCTGTGCCCGCAGGATGGCAATGCCAGCTTTGTGGTGGGGACAAGTGCACAGGGACAAGTCTCTGTGCTCAGCTCTGACCCGCTGAAGCCATATCTCATCTCTCCTCTCAGAAGCTTTTGGTTTCCTGCTGTGCTGAATGGCAGGGGCTGAAAGTGGATCTTGTTTTCGAACCCAGCCTGAGCAAGGCAGTTCCCCTGATCCGCTAATTAATTGCTCTCCAGAGGTGCCAGCGACATGAAGCCCGGGCCGTGTCAGGCTGCTGCCGTGGGCTGTAACAACCCCAGCCACCCCTGCCACCGCTCAGCACCGTGTCCAGGGTGAGGGGGCCATCCTGGCTGCTTTTCCCTGTAACCACATGTCTGGCAGGGGAGAAAAAGGGGGCAGATCTCAGCAGCAGCCATGGTGCAGCCTTCTGCACTGAGGACACTGCCCTGTCCCCACAGCACCCACCCGTGGACCATCCTCTTTCCTCCATCCCCCACAAATACCTCCAGCCCCAGCAAAAGACATCACAAAACCCTTTGCTCTCAAACATGTTGAGCTTCCTCTCTACTTCTTTTTCTCCCCATTTCCAAACCCCTGCATAACTTCATGTCAGGCTTCTCCTTACCCTTAGATCCCAGTCACACCCATGCCTGCTTCTGCTGCCTCTGCTGCCCATGTTGTATTTCTCTCTGGAATAACCTTCTTATCAAAATGCAACAAGCTGTCTCCAGCTCCTTTACAAACCATATGAATATCCACCTGTTCCCTTGACAGTAACCATATGCCTCTCTGAATTTGTTCTGGAGCGTGGGAGGCTGCTTCTCACTATTTGGGCAACATCCAGCTCCTACTGAAATCAAGGAAAAACTTCCCATTGATTCCATGGCACTTGTACCAAAGCCTCAGACTGTAAATTTAATGGGATGTTTTCCGCATGTCTCGATTACTGCAGCACATCACACACATCAAGGACTCCACTGGACAGCCAAAAATGATTATTACTTAATTGCAATGATATAAAACCAGCCAAAGAGATAACACGAGGATTATCATCTCAGAAGGACAGCATAAAATCACTGTCTGTGTAAAGTCCCTTTACATGGGAGTGTTTAAAACACAGCATGCAAGGAATTATAGGCACCTAATGATATAGATGTCAGCTGGGGACAAATCCTCCCAAGTGTAGCTCTCCTCACTGATTTGAGTGCAGAAGCTATCTCTGTATCAAAAGAAATCTGTCAACACTATTTGTGCAGAATCGTAAACATAATAGATCTTGCCAACTCCTCTGTGAACTGGCTATTTATTGCACTCCTCTCCAAGGGTTTTTGATACTGGAGCTGGAGGCTGCAAACATAAATACTGAAATGATGTGTTGCATATGCCGTAGCTTAATTTAGTGTGTTTGATTTGAGGCTTAGCTTTGGAAGACCCTCGGCATCTAGCCTACAGACCTCCCTGCACAGCCTGAGAGATACCGCAGCTATCCCAACAAACCACACATCAGCCTCCTTTACACCCGCATGAGTCAAAATGACGGTGCGTGCGTGCGAGAACAGCTGGACTGTGTACGTCCCCAGCCAGCACCTGACCAGCACGAAGGGCGAACATAAAAAAACCCAACCCAGAACCACATCCTGGCAGCAGAGAAGGTGGGTAAAACATGTACCACCCTCATCACCTACAGACTTCACACCATAGGAGTCTGCCTGTGATGCAAGAGCCATGATCAGGACCTCACTTCAACCCCGACATCAGGCCTGGCAACTGACTTGATGTACTGAGAACTAGACCCAGGCAAAACCTTTTTATTCACTAAAAGTGCTATTTCTGTCATTTCAAACAAAAGAAACCTCTTCAAGGCAAGTTTCTCACATCCAGGGAGATGATTCCCTTTCCCTGTAGGTCAGTGGTTGAGCAGGGGAGATCCAGCTTCAGAGTGCTGGGAGGATGTTCAGACCAACCTTCTATCATCAGACTTAGTGACCATTTAAAGATGTGATTTAGTGCAAGTGTTCCAACAGGAGCTGTTGGGACTCCTGGAAAAGGCACAGATACTCTTATGAGAGATGTGATTTCTAAGGTGCAGGGATTTTGTTTGTTGGTTCATTTGGTTTCAAAAGAGAACAGCAAAGATGGGAACTGAATGCAGCTTTCCTGCATCTCTCTTATCTTGAACTTAGAAGACAAGAACATGTTGGCACCTCCACCTGCAGGTTGGTGGTTCCCCATGCCGGACCTAAATTTTTGTTATTTTTTTTCTTGTAGAAGATTCTGCATGAATAATCTTGCCTCAAACAACCAACAAATTTCAACAAGAACAGAAATACTAGCTTTCTGGTTCCAGTGAGAAAATAAACCTATTGACTCTAGTTTTATTTGAAAAGCTTTTTTTACTCTCCCCTTCCCCCACAGTTTTTCATTGCTGCTCAAAACCTGATTATAAGGAGTTACAAAGCCTAGCTGATGCATCACAGAAACAACCTTTCTGTGTGCTTTACGCAATGTACTGCCTCTGTCCATGCCTGCAGTCACCTTTGCCTCAAGCGGACCGATTTTTGTAGCGTATTCAGAAGCAAGATCCATGTTGTAGGAGGACGGAGCACCTGCTGCAGCCAGGGCTGCCATGCAAACACGAGGCAATATTCCCATATATGTTATAATGCCCACAAGAACTCATAGGAAGGACTTTATATGAAGATGTTGTGTCTACTTACATGATGCATCCAACTGTAAGTTACACATCAGTTAAGGAAACTGAGAAGGGCGACCCAAGTTGAACTTGTCCTTATATCCCTTGGGATCCAGCAAAGTGAAGGTCTGCTTGATAAACCTGAAAGAACAGATAATTTCATCTATTTTGGGGGGAATCAGTCTATATACTTCTTGAAGTGCCATTCTTTTCATGTGAAACTCTTCTATGCTTTTTGCTACTGCTGTCTGGCATCTTCTTAGCTTGAAAAGCAGGGAGAGATTTCAGCACAGCAGAGGGACATTACCTGAATGAGGCACAGGGAGTTCATGTTGCCCAGTGTTTCCAGAAGTTGCTTATGAGTTTGGGTGCTCAGTCTGACACATCTGAGGCTGTGTGTGTGTAAGGTAAAGACAGGATGCGCTGTTTTGGATAAGACAAGAAGTGACTTGAACTTTCATTGCAACTGAGATCAAATCTGACAGCACATTTAAACATATAGTTAATTTATAAGGAAAAAAACAGAAAAAACAGAAGTTGACGTTATTGTAATATTTTCTGTAGGCATGAGGGAGAATCAGACACTCCCACCAAAGCAGATTGTACTGAAGTTTAGCTACGTGATAGTTAAACCTTCACCTCTAATAGTCGGGGACGTCTGCACTTCTGTGCCTGAAAAGCACAGACCAGTCAGGAGAAATGCCAGCTGGCCTGTGCACGGCACACAACTGGCTTGTGCATCGGCGCTGAACAAATAATTATTGACTCGGCTTCTGCAGCACTTTCAAGGGAAATTATTAACCACACTAGAAAAGTCAGTGAGGCAGATTCATACACAGGGCTGAGTTTTCCTCTGAATCTGTCCTGTTCCCCATCCCGTTCAGCACATCAGTTCATTCAGCACATCAGTTCATTCAGCACATCAAAAACTGCCAAATTTTGCCAATTATTCATTTTATGCACATATATACTTATGAACATACATGTATATAAACCTTGCCTCTAGCTGTAATAAAGTAGTTAAGCAGAATGAAAGCCATCGTTACTATAACATGAGATTCGCTATAAAAATCTGAAAAGGGATGTATAATACCTCAAATATAGTGTTTATTATTTCATTTGAGTGAAATAAGGCATCTCTGGTGTTTCTAAACAGAACAAATTAAGAGATTTATCTTAAGTAATTGGTGCAATTGGTTACTTAAAACATAGTCTAATGCAGATTGATTTACTTGTTTTCTCTGGCAATTTCCAAGTTACAAAAGCCCCTTGCTATTTTGCATTTTTTTTAGAGATATCCATTACTTTCTCATCTACACTGGATCTTCCTGAAAGTCCAAAATATTAGATCTAAAATAATGAGCCTCCCAAAGATTTCCTGTAATCAGTTCAGTCCTGCCTGTGGTCACAGCATGGGACTGGGAGCCAGGAATTCTTAAAGTCTTAATCAGAGCTCTGCCAGTAATTCCCTGAATTGCATTTAGTTCAAATCTTTCAAGTCGTGCTTAATTTTGAGCCCCAGCAGTCTTATGGAAGACACTGGGACTGAAACTGAGCCCCAGAGGAATAAGCACAGATTTTGCCACTGACCTGACTGGGCTCGGGATTTACACACAGGTCTAGTTTGGAGGTGTTTCGCTTTGTGAACAAAAGGGCTGCTCTCTGCCAGCTCCTGCAATGGCTTCAGCAACACCGGCATTCCCCGGGATGCTGAGCTTCATCTTTGTGCTGCAAAAATGAACTGCTAGCCCCCTGCACCTTTGTAAAGCCTCTTAATTTATAAAATACTGGAGGAGTTCGCCATTTCCTAAGATGTAAAATGTCTACAAACTGTTGATGCTTTCACCATTTTTTAAAAATAAATTATTTTTAAGCACAAAAGCAGAAGGCTTCACAAACTAATTGTCTTTTGGTCCCGGATTTTCACTTTAAATGAAGTCTCTGCTGTCCAGTCACACAGGGCACACCATGGTTCCTCTCCCTTTTAAAACTCTCACTCATTTCCTTCCATTGCTGTTTCCCTATTTTTATTCCCTGGAAATACTCCTGACAGCCAAAGGGCTGTTCCTGGGTTCAGACCACATGAAGAAGCATCAGCTCCAAAGAAGATTTTCAAAGACAGGGAATTATCTTCCCCCATGCAAAGGCAGATCTGTGAGGCCAGCCCAGGCACACTGTAACATTCACAATCAGATCCTGGACCCACAGAGAGCAGAAGAGCCGCATCCTCCCTCTCCTGGTCCAGAGATAGTGCATAGCATCTAAATCTCACTCCCTGAACTTGGGTTTAGGATTTGTTCAGTGCCTCCAAGTAGGATGTCGATGCCACTGTCAACAGATCTAAAATTGAGGTCCCCTACAAACCTGTGTGTAGCAGCAAACCAGCAGACAAACACTTGGGGTGGATCGTGTGTGAACACACTGACAACTCTGCAGCCTTTGCATTGTACAATTCCGTCCATTCCCAGTGTCTGAGGATGGGTGGCAAAGAGAAGGCATTTAACAAGAAGAAAAAGACATTAAACATCAAACACTCCTTTGCTTCTGACAATTAATTGAGAAGAAAACCTCATAATCAGTTGCAGATTTGTCTCTGTGTAGTTAGCGTGACTCTGCTCAATTATCACACTGGAGTCCAGAGCAAGGAGTTTGGTTCTCATCTTTGTGTCGCTTGAGGACGGGGAGGCAGCAGACAGAGCCAAAAGGTTAAAGGTGGCAGGAGGAGGTCGCCAAGGATGTCACTGTTTCTGTGTAAGCCATAAATAATAGAAACCAGTGTGGTCTTTGCTTTAAAGCCCAGCGTCAGGAGGTAACTGCCCCAGCCACACATCACCCCTTCCCTGTGCAGCTGAGTTTGCAATGACTTATTTCCAAGGTACCCTGGCTGATTTTGGATGGCATGGTTGGGGCAGTCATAGCATCCTTAGAAGGACGTGCTCTCTGCCAGGGGCACGCTCTTCTCCCTCAAGCATGGCCAGAGTCAATCTCATGGGGTGTTTCACCATTGCCCTCAGTTCAGTTGTGCCTCACACAGCCCAATGGAGACATTAAAGAAACTATGAAATGATGCTGAAATTGAAGCTTGTTAATTCCCCCATCTTAACATTCCTGCAGATTCCTGCAGCTGCAGTCTCAGCCCCTTCACTGTTAATATTTCACAGCACAGACTGACCAAGCACAGCCCTGCATCACTCAGCACTGGATAAAACCAATCAGCTGATCAGAGATACT
Source organism: Streptopelia decaocto (assembly GCF_964273445.1). Lineage (NCBI taxonomy): Eukaryota > Metazoa > Chordata > Aves > Columbiformes > Columbidae > Streptopelia > Streptopelia decaocto. The sequence goes on from NC_138669.1 coordinate 10,803,850, forward strand.
TAAATCTAATTGAACTTGCCCCTAGAGTGAAATAAAAGTGTCTCCTGACCTTCCTCCCATGTGAATTTGTTCCTTTAATTTCCAGGATTAACTGCACCCAAAAAGGTGACCCTGGTGCACACAGAAATTAGTGGCATTGGAAATGATTTGGGAGGGCGCTGGACCTTGGCTGAGGAGCAGCAGAAACCAGCGGTGCTGAGCTCTTCCAGTGCAGATTCTGAAGAGACCTGGCAGGATGACAAGCAACAGAAGAAAGGCAGATGTGCCCTGCCCTCCCTGAAACCCTGGCACTTCCCTCAGTCTATAGATTACATATGCTATCACCTGAAAGCAAAAAAAAAAAAACCCAAACAAACCTCCTAAAAGTAAGCATACAGATGTGCTAATCTCTTAGGACAGCACATACATAAAAGCAAAGTGTTTATACAAATGATACCCCTCATTTCAAGGCCGAATTTAATCATCAAAGGAGAAAAGACACATTTTGTTTGGTCTTTTACTAGTCAAAAATGGCTGGTATTTAATAAGCCCTGGAGCCAGATCTCAGTAGGACAGTCTTTTTATGGGCCTGAGGCACCTACCATACCATCCCTTTCTACATACAGCCACTGACCTATGTCCAGCTGATTTGAATTTACTTCCTAAATCTGATGCTTCACCCAGTTAGATCAAAAAAATAAAAAGAGAAATGTGGCATTTCTAGACCACAGTTCTTGGTGTCACTACACATTACTGATAATTTAGGAATGCTACAGAACATCTCAAGTTTAAAGTACTTTCATGGTTCCAATGGAGAGCTAAAACAGATGGAGTTTCAGTGTGACCTTTCAACCTACCAGACACTGTTGACCCAGATTATAGTTCAACAAAGCTGCTCCTGGACTCATATTACATTTTGGGAGAAAGAACAGGGTTACAGTGAGAATGGATACGCTGCTCAGGGGCAGCTCGGACGGCTGGCTCCGAGAGCCCCAGCATGGGAATGGCACATCAGTGCTCCTGGTGCAGATGTCTTTGGGCTAAGGTTGGTGCTCGCTGCTTGGAAAGAGCCTTTGCTACCTGCTGTAAAATGCTGGAAAGGCGATTCAGGAATGGGAGAAACCAAGGCTGAGAGATCTCACTGGGAAATCAAGCAGAAGGACAAAAATCAGTAAAAAGGGAGAAGCCATTTGAAAACCCACTTTTTCCAAGTTCAGGCTTCACACTAGAAATTTGGAGCTGCAGACTTTCTGGTGGTCAAGACAGGCCAGGTTTTATCACAGAGGTGGTTAAATTTCAGCGATGGGTAAAGATATTGCTTCAGCTTGGTGTCAGGGGTTGGGCAGCCCCCAAAATAATGTGCCCACCCAGGCTCCATCCCAGTCAGCTGGGCTCGTCTGTCTGAGCTGAGCCAGTTGGGAACTGGAGGAGGATTGTAAACCGCCAAGCGCTGTGGCATCCTGTTGAAATTGGTGAAGTTCCTGTCCATGTGCTATTATTTTAGACATTACAGTGCTAAGAATAGTGCTTGTATTTTATTTTTTTAGCAAGCTCGTTGTCTTCAGGAGCTCTGAAAATATAAAGGGTTCCATAAGTGCTAAGAACAAGCTTGTGAAATAGTCTCACTGGAATACAAAACCACTTCAAAACACTGTATGTTACATTTCCCGATGAACTCAACAATAGACTATGCAGACCATTTTGCTGAAACACTGGACTTATTTTACTTAAAATGTATTTTACTATAAGAAAATCTAAGAAAACACCCCCATGATACCCAGCTAGTTTTTCTCTATTCCAGACGGCAGCAAGAAATCTGGACTCTCACAAAGTGTTTCCAAAATGCTATCGCCATGCCAAAAGCCTCTTCAATTTCTTTGCCCCCCACAATAAAATGTTCACAATCCAAACCTTAATTATCTCCGTTTGTAACAAAACCAGAAAAACAACCTTTATGTCCTTCAAGTGGAGATCAGCTGCATGAGAAAGGCCAGGCTCATCTTAATCCTCAAAAGACTGACATGTGTCCTAATTGTGAAATCTGTACAGAGTTTTTCAAAGCAGCTTTCAGTAACTGCTGCCCACGTCTGTTGCTGTTTGTTAGAGCTTTTGCCCCATGAACTGACAGAGTCACTGGTGGGGGCAGCTCCTCATCTCTCCTGTCCAGGCAAAAGTAAAACCTGAGGTACCCGATGGGGAATTTCCCAATACATCATCCCAGGAGCGCTTGATGCTGAACAAGTAGGAGCTTATCACCGGGTCAGTGTTCTGTAACTGAAATAGGCTGATGATGTGCTGGTAACTTGCCAACATTTTGTCTTACAACATTTTACAGATTATACCCTATGATAAAGGTGCTGCATTTAATGAGTTTTGTCAACTCGGTTATCGTTTTCACATCGCGCGTAGCAACTTTTGGGCTAGACTTAGCAGTTATGCAGCCCCTTTCATCCAAATATTTCAAAGTGATTTGTCCACATTAATCAAGTTTCAAAGCTGCCTTGTGAAATACCTTTTTAGGCTCCTGAAGAGCATTAGGGGTGGCTGCAGTGATCCCAACCGAAGCTCTGGCCAGAGGAGCCCCAGCCACCCTCCCTGGTGGGATCACAGGGGCAATGCTTCCCCGGAGGATGCTCAGCAACCCTGACATGTGCTGCAAGGGCACTCACAGGTACTATTATTAATAGGTCTGGATGTATTTTTGCTTGATGAATTTTGAACCTACCTAAACTTTCAGTGTTCAATGTGTCTCCTAGCAGAGATTTTATGGGTTATATGTAGAGAGTGTTAAGGAGAATATCCTTTTCCTTACTCTGAATCTGGCATCCGCTCCTTTCATTTTGATACCCACTTGCTGCTTTCTTGGAAAAGACATCCCCTCACCACCTTCTCTGTGCCACCCAGGCTTTGGATATATCTATCTTTTTCCCACATTTTCTTCTTGAAACAGAAATACCAGACACACGGCGGTGTTTCAACACCTGACTGCTGTGCAGGTGCCAAACTGCCACTGAAACTGAACTGAAGAACCTCAAAAACTTTGTGGAACTGACTCAAAAGGCTCTGCCATCCAACACCCACAATGCCGCAACGCACTGGTCCCAGCTCAACCAACACACACCTGCACAGAAATAAGATATTTATGGCAAAGCAATAAACTGTTCAGGTTGTGTGACATGAATTAATGAGATTGAAATGAACTGCCAGATGTGTTGCTTCTCCAGATTTGTACTGCGCAGTTGGCTGAGGACATGGAAGGATGGGGAGAGGCAGAGATCAGCGTTCAAAATAAAAGAGGTTTATGTTTAAATGGCTGTGAATATACACAGGTACTCTTTGCTCATCTTCTCACACCACTTATTTTCTGGTTTTAATTACTTTAAGAACTCTAATTTTTGAATAGCATTATTTCTTTAATAAATCTTTTTCTTGCACCCCAAATGCAGGTTTAATGTTACAGCGATGACTGCAAGTCCAAAGGAGACAGATTTTCTGTCCCCACCCATCAAGAACAGTTGATTCACTTAAAATTCTGCCAAGGCCATATGCAAATCATCCTAATAGGAACAGCTGCTGGCCTCACAGCCCAGGGGATAAACACAAGTTATGTTCATGCTGCTGCCCCAACTCACATTCCCAGAATCACATTCAGGTGAACGAAAGTCAGTCTCCAGGAGTTTGCTGCAGCCATGGCTGGTACTTGTAAAGGAGATGTTTGCTATGTACACTGTGGATGCAGCTCTGCCAGCAAAGTCTGCGTAGGAAAATGTGTAGGAAAATGTGTCTGGGTTCTGCTACAGCAAACTGGCATTGTCCTCAGGCAGCCGTGCCAGTCTGCAGCACATTAGGGTTTGGCCCATATTTTTTGTTGAGAAAACAACCTTCCATCTGGATTTCATCCTTTTAAACCCCATGAGGGTACGTTATTTGTATATATTCTGTAACTGACAAGATGTTTTATACAGTTTTAGGATAAGCACAAAGATGGCACCTGGTAAAACAGTTCGGTATTAAATGGAAACAACAGATTTCTGCTTTGCTCTTTTAAATCTTGTCTGACATAAATATCTGGATGAAGCTAACTCAGGGAAAGACTAAGCCAAGGCTGGTAAGGGTGGGAGAGCCTGGAGGAGCTGACGGTCCCCCTGATGTTGTCCCTCCAGGAGCCCAACCTCCCTGTTCCTGCCCCAGACACCAGGGCATGAGTCCAGCTTCTCACCTGCAAACAGTGACGGAAATCCTCTTAATAATTCTGAACTTCTTTGGTGGAAATCACATGTCCCTGCTTTGCTGGCAGGATGTCAGGCAGCACAGGCTGACTCTGCTTTGTCCTTTAGCAGTTGTGTAGTATTAAGATGGCCGTGATCATCCACTACACTGCCTTCTGCTCCGCTTCCATCCCAGTCTTGAACTAGTTATCCATGCCCATCGATTCTGGCGGAGCTTTGGAAACAGTCTTCCCCTCTACTAATTAAAAAAATGCAAGCAAAAAAATATATTTCCCTGCAATTTATAAGACTTCAGAGCTATTTCAAGGAGCAGCATTTAAACCAATGTGGCATACAGTTAGAGTAGGTGTAAAGGTAAGATTGAATTTCTTGGAAAAGAGACAAACTCCTTTTCAGCTCTGGAGAACCCAAAACCAAATGGGAAGCATCCTTCCTTTTCCTGTCTCCCCTAAATTTTGGGGAAGAATATTATCAAAATAAGACACAGCATGTAAGGTCATGATAAGTACACCATTCAGAATGGACAATTTATTTTGAGTTAATCTGTCCTGTCCAAAACCCATCACTGTGTGACAGAGGGATGCTGTTGCCTATGTAATTGTTTGTCCCCTTATGTCCAGCAGGTCATTTATCCACCTTTTAGAGCACGGATTTCTCCCTGTCCAGCTCTCTTGTGTCTTTAAGAGGTTAAGACAGCAGAAGGTTGAAAACCCAAAAAGCTCCTTTAAGAAACCTGAATACATCAGATGAAAATATTGTTTTCAATTAATTGAACTAATGATTCTGGGAGTGCTACTTGTCCAAAACCAGTAACTACATTGGAGCGGAGTAGACTGGCTGTCTGTAGTCTATTTTTCATAGAAAGATAATTGACAGAAGAAAGAAAACTTGTTTTGAAGCTGTTCTACATCTGATCAGTGTTGGATCGGGAAAAATTGCTGAGAAAGAGGAGGGAGCACAGAGAAGGCAACTCTTACTGTCTGATCTCCAGAGCTGGTTGCAGCCAGGACAACCCCTCAGCTTTGCTGCTCCGCGCTGCTGCAAGGGCCAACTCTGCAGCGCTTCTCCGCGCTCTTGCCACCGCTCAAATACTACAAAGGGATTACAAATTCTGGCCCAAAGTCTCCATAGTTGAGGTTGAATTTAACATTCCACTTCGGGTGCAATTTTTAATCCCCTCAAATGTTTGAGAGAAGAATAAACATTCACATATGTTTTTTTTCCTCCTTAAAATTCCTGCCTTTGCTTTATTTTAGGACTCTTCTGACCACCACTCCAGACTTCTTCTGAGCCTCAGGGCTCCACAGAATTTTGCCCAATTTCAGACTTTGCAATAAATGTTTTGCCAGATTTACATTCAACTTCAGAAGAGGCAAACCATGGCTACTCCCAATTTAATGAATGATCATCAGTCAAAGAAATCATCTTCCCACCTCAAGAAATTACATTGTTTAAATGGAAGAAAACTGTTTTTAATTAATCGTGGAGCATGAAACATATATAATTTACAACAAGAGCACTGAGGAAAAACACTGCTGCTGTCAAATTGTTTCAGCAAGATGATAAATGACACCCAAATACCAATTGCAGCAACTTCTTGTTGTTCTAGACTGTAATCAGGAGAAATAAAATAGCTCCACCTACTCACCAGTGAAAAAAAAAGTATCTCCTGAAAGAAATCCTTCAACTTTCAGTCTTTCTGGACTTTATGCAATATTTTGTGTCTTTTCCTAGCACTGTTTTTATGATGTTTATGATCAGATCTCCAAATGACATCAGTACTGGTGGGACAAAAAAAAGGAACAAAACGCAATGGTTGGACATTCTGGAAAATCAGAGCAAATAATAAATAAAAAATGCACTGGAAAAAAACATAATGGATCTTAATTAAGAGCCTGCTTTTATTATAGCAAAGGCAAATCATTGACAGTTTGTGTTCAAACTTCTATCAAAATTTCCTTTTCAAACAGCCAAGGAGTGCAGCTAACAAAATAAGTTGTGTGGCCATGCACAAGATAATCACCAGTTTAATTGGATCAAAGTACATTAACATCTTGTAGCTCAACGGCAACAAAAGTCCACCAAAAAATAACCACATAATTCACCATCTAAATGTCCACTCTTCCTTTAGCATGAATCAGAAGATCCTGTAATTGCTCCCAAGTGGCAAAACCACAAGCATAGAAGTAAATGAACCATGATAAGAGTCTCTCATATTAAAAGAATCATAAAAGCCTGAACACAAAGCCTAGCAAGAAATGCCCTTCTCCACATGGCCCAGCTTTGAGCAGGCTGCATTTGCCCCCCGGGTGCCGCCTGTGCTCGTCTACGCGCTGGAATTCAGCCGCTTCGTGACAATATTCCAGACATGGAATTAACACTTCTGAAAGCTTTTAGGGATCAAACATTGTCCCCTTTGCAAGTTTTTTCATACTGAGGACATGATGAAGTAGTCTGGCTCTAGCTGGAAAAATAGTTCAGATGACACTCAAAGGGGCTGTGGTGGGAGGAGGTGGCTGGGGACATGGGACCAGGGGTGGCAGCAGCCTGGCAGAGGGGCTGCTCTGCCCTCACACCCCCGGCAGCCACTGCAGAATGAGCCTGTCACCCCTGGGGGACGGGATCTGCTGCTAATGCTTCTCAGGGATCTTGTGGATGGAGCCTCAAAAAAAATACAATTTGTTCTGGAGTTAATTCGGACTGCAGACATTACATGGAGTAACGAGAAACTCGTTAAGCAGCCCATAGTGCCCCAGCAGTGAGCCAGAGTCCCAGTTCAGAGGTGACCAGCCCCTTCTGGGAGAACCGAGGGGCAGGTCCTCCCCGGGAGGGACAGACAGGCGGCCGTGAAGCTGTGCAGACAGACAATGATGTTTTTATAGGTGGCACATCCAGAGCTAATGGTATTTTCTCAGTTCCTGCAACAAAACAGTATTGTTGCTGTCCTGTCTCTGCTGGTGATGGGGAATACAGCTGTGCTGCCGCTGGTTCCAGCTGCTGGGTGGTTGTTGCATTTCTCTTTGCAGTGGAAATTAGGTAATCAGCACAGTATTTGTAAGACCCTAAATGATTTAGCTATCAAAGTTGTGTTTTCAGCAATTTTTCAAGAGTTTCAAGGATCCTTTTTTACAACATGTGCCCAATTTCTTTAGGCGCTATCAAAAACGCTGTCTTCCCTGGGGATGGATGGCTGAACAGAAGTCTCAACATTCATGTCATAAATATCTCGAGACAAGCCTGTTGATTCAGTGAAATGTGTGGTTGGCTCCTATTGTAAATGCATTCACAGAAAACCTCACAGTGCACTGCCGCTTGGGATTACTTGTGAGCAAAATAAATGACAAACATTTTGGTGTCTTTTTAAATAACATTTTGATACAAAGTGGCTTTTCTTTTAATTTTACACCACATCGTTTAAGATGACATGAAGCAGCATAATTTGTTAAAACGAGACGTACAAAAATAAATAAATAAAAAAGGGATTAAAAGGAAAGCCAGTTCTGAAAGTTTGTTAGTTGGAAAAAGCTATAATTTAAATCAGAAATGTCTGGATTAGATTATTCTGACAAGCTAAAAGGACGCAAAATTTTGCTACACATTTACGAAGCAGAAACGAAATGGAGGGAAAACAGTCTCCAAGCTGAGAGGGTAGCTTTAAAACCACCTATTTCTGGACAGAAATGGAGATCTGATAATGGCTTGGCAGCTTTGAGCAATGAAGCAACAGGACAACCGTATCTGCAGGAGATTCAAATCATTAAACGTCAAAGGGCAGGGGACATGATGTTCATATTTAAGATGACCTTTCCACTGAATAAAATCTTAGACATTGGAAGACAAATCCAGTCACTGACCACTTCTAGGAAACGCAATAATCTTCAAACTCCACTAATTTCTCCACCGTAACACAAAAAGCCACAGCAGCGATGGGGCAGATATACTTCATAGAAAACACAAACCAGCATCTCCGAAGCCAACCAGTCAACCAGAAATCAAACTAACTCGAGCAGAGCTTTTAATTCTAGCAAAGAACAAAGTCAGACATTTCGAACCAGAGAAGGGGAGATCCAGTTTATCTGATGGTAGAGGGGGGCGATTTATTTAAGAGCGTGCCAAGTCCCGGTTCCTCGGCTGGAGGCCGCGGTGCAGAGGTTGAACCAGAGACCTCCATCCTCAGCTATATCAACTGAGATCTGTTTGGCAGAGTTTTGGGCTGGTGTCCCGACCTTTCTATCTGAAATTTCCCCGAATTTCACCATGGTGGGTGAAAGGATCACTGAAACAGCTATTTTACAAGCAAAACTGCACATTTCTAAGGATCAGCATTTCCCACTGGAAACCTTTTAAAGATAAAACTAATTATAATATGGAGTTTGTGGAGTTCTTTGAAGAAAAAAGTGTTATGAAAACAATAGTCATCTAATATAAATAATTACTATAATAAAACTTAAAGGATTATATGATTGTGCTTACATTAATGTATTGCTTTATGTCTCAAAGGATCCTACAAGGATTATAAAAAGAAAGTACTACAGAAGTGCAATCATTTCTGGATCTTAGCAGCTCTGCTAACCCCTTTGGGCTTGGTGTCGGAGAAGAGAAAAGGTATCTTTAAGTTTCCAGAGACCTAAAATTTTAAAGACCCAGTCTGTCAGAACATCACCCTCCTTATACTTGTATAATTGATGCTTACCAACAAATGGCAGCAAAATTCTGGCACTGGCATTTTAACTTGGTGAGTATAAACACAATTATGCCAAAACCCAGCCCTCTGCTGTGAACAATTGCAAATCTAACCTCTCAGGCAGCATTTCAGAAAATTCAGTCCTAGCTGTTCTCCCGGTCAGGAGATAAAAGTCCCTGGTTGATCATTCTCAGGCAAAAAGAATAAGTCTCACTTGCTGAGATTTTAATGTCAAATTCTTGAAAACCTAGATATGTTGAGCATGAGATTCAGTCTTTCAGCTCATGTAATGCCTCACTTTACAGCTTGCTTACAGATATTTTTCAACTGGTAATATTCAAAATTTCCAAATGGAAAATAGCTTCTGGTATGTGAATATGGCCAAATTGCAGGACAATTTTATTCCCACCAGTTGTTGCCACACAGTGTGAAATTACAGCTTGTATTACTCCATACTATGGCTTGCAGAAATTTGGACCAAAACTTTGAAAATATTAATGTGTATGCAAATGCAGTCTTGCACATAAATCAAGCACACACACTTAATAATCTGGTGCTTTGGCTTTATGAAATGATAGATCAAAGCAGAACAAATGAGAAGATGGAACGCAAATTAACACATTAACTGAAACAGAGCACTCTCAGATCCTGGAAACCACTCTCTGTCTGAGTGTCACATATCCGATTACATTCCTCGTAACTCAAATGACAGAACAGACTGAGAGAAGCGAGGATGCCTATTCCGACTCATCACCAGCTACTCATAGTAATTTTTTTCAGAGTACTAGTAATTATGCTTAAAGGAGAACAATTAAAATCCAGTGTAATTGGAAGTCTGGTTATGATTACGGATGAGTCAAACTGCTTTGGAAAATGAACACAGAAGTGTTTGGAGCTCCATTGGTATTTTATTAATCATGTCATTAAAATGGAAACATAAAGTGAGTGCAGCTATATAGTGGGATTTTCAAAAGCTCTCAGCACTAGCCACACTCTGCTGCTGTCAAAGTTGCTAGAAATTTTATTCCTTGAATTTAAAGGGAGCAGACTTACGCCAGAACTGAGCAGTTTTATAGTAACAAAAACTTACTGTTCATAAGCAGTCAATTCTTTTGACATTTCTTTAATTCTTTCTGGTGATCCCATAATCCTGACATTATTTTCCTGTCCTGTGGCAGCCCCAGGACTTGAGGTGCTGCAAGACCTTAAGCCAGGGGCTATGGGGCAGAAGATCTTTTCCATCCTCCTCCCCGCCGGGATGGGACCCGACAGCAGCTGAGGCTCCGCATCGTGGACGAGGACTTGGCCTGAGCCTGGATGCTGAGCTGGGGGGTAAAACACATGAGACTTGGCCTTACAGAGCTCAAGAGTAAAGCAGCAATTTGGAGCAGATGGTTAGCATCAGAGAGCTGTTTAAAGAAACAGTGTTGAGAGTAGAGAGCTGAAAAATAACATAACAGGAGTTTTATTTGTGGTCTCTGGTTCAGGGCTGGCTAAGAAACATAAGCAGTGGTTGGTACTTTGAGTTCATCACAGATAACATGGAACCTCGAATCAAATAGATTTTGGCTTACGGCTTTGCAAAGCCAAAGCCTGATCAGATAAGAGCAGATCTAAAGAAAGCATGACCCCCTTACACCATTCCTTTGATGCGGCTCCATCAGGCACCAAAACTCCAAAAATGGAGGAACATACCACAAAATGCAAAACTTCAGAGATAAAACTTTCCAGCATTTTGCTCCTGAATCAGTTTGCTAACATTGGAAGCTTGGGCTGAACCACGCTGGAAAGATGGGCAACCATTCATATAAATGCAAGGTAAAGAACAAGCCAGCTCTGGAGAAACCCCTCTGGATGCATGGACAATCTGCTGCAGCTAAGAAAACAATGCCAGGCTACTAGGAAAGATACACTATTAGCAAGACCTCCTAACAACATAGATAACTTGAAAACTACGACGTTAAAGAAATTCCGTCATTTGTTTTTGTGCAACAAAATCTTCAACCTAAGAACCCACCTACTCAGTTGTGAATTACAGCAGTCAGACAAATGGTCTTAAAAAGCTATCAAGAGTTCTCAAACAAACTCCAAATACACTGAAAAGCTGTGCTAAAATTGAAAGGATTCCCTGAATAAGACGGTAAGATCTTAATTTTCACTTTGTAATTAAAAAAAAAATTGCTTCTAATCTTCTTGAAAAGTGATCCCCTTGGAATGAATTGTCTTAATGCTTTACATCTGAAGGAAGCAAGGTAAGACAGTACTATACTGCATTTTCTTCTATCTGGGGGAAGCTGGAAATAATCTGGAGAAAAGATTATTTCCAACTTTCCAGCTCTTTTTCTGTAATTAACAGGATGTAAGACATAACAAACAGAGGCTGAAGAAAACCACAAACTCTCCATATGAGGTTCAGTTCCTGTTTACTAGTATCCTGTTTACAGCATAGGCTTTGATGGTCAGATAATCAGGCCTCTCATGTTCCCAGAATGACCACACTTATTCTGTACTTATTTAAGGCTGGGAAGACTTTTTAATAAAAAAATATGTCGAGGAAACAAAGCGGAGAGAGATTATAACAATATGCATCACTACGGAAATACCAGACTCATTGTTATAGAATACAAAATTACCAAATACCCTTTTGTGTGAAAATAGAAAGACGATACGAATTGCCAATTCAAAGGGAGATGGGGAACAAAGGCCTTTCCCTCCCACCGCTGCCCTCAGCCGCGTCTGGGTCACGTCACTCCTCAGGTGGAGGAAGAAATACCCATTTCCCAGGGCATCCCTGTGATTTTGTTGCTGGCCAAGGGCTCCCCTTGGGGCAAGTGCTGCTTTTCAACCTGCCCTCCTGGCTCCAGGACAGGGACGTGGCAGGAGAACCAGGGGGTTTGGCTGCAGGTTTGGCTGCTGCTTTGCTCATGTATTGCCTCTTTAACCCTGAGCACCAGTTCAGACCATGCCATGGTCTAGCACAGACTGGAGGTAAATCTGGACAGCACTAGAATAGACAAAATCCAACCATTCTTATGCTTAGCAGAACCAGTTCCTGCCTTGTCGCACCCAGTTCTGTTTTGGCTGAAATTGGAAGCACACACAGGACCCTCCTGTTTCTGCTATTCCTGCCCATAGTGCTGCTTCCCAAGCTGCAGTTGCTTCCTAATTGCCAATAATTAGATAGCGGTTTGTGGTGACAGCGCTGAAAAGCCTGAACTGCACATTGCCAGGGACAAACCTGCCTGAGGATGACTCTGTCCTGCCAGGCTGGAGCGGGAGCACGTGGAGCTCTGGTCTGGGCATGGGACACAGCATCCCACACGTGGGACACATCACTCCCAACACTGTTTCTCTTCCCCATGAGGTCTATGTCTGGCGTGAACTCGTTCTTGGGTCCAAATGGGACTTCTGAAATGTCTGCCAAACTGCCTTGGTGCATCAGCCTGATGCACCAACTCAACAGCACAATTCAAATAATCTTCTTAGCCGAGCCTAGGAGACAAGAAAAGGATTCAAAACAACAGTCTCTATGGATAAGGAGCAGTAAGATGCTTTTTGGGGGAGCTGGATGATAGGTGAAGCATTTATTAAAAAAACATTTTAATGACTAAAAAGTTGCTGCTTGTATCTCTGAGACAGCGAGGACTTTCCACCTGGAGACTGCATCCAAATGCCACCAGTGGAGTTTGCAGTAGGAATGGCAAAGTCCCATGAGCTACTTTTGGGTGTTTCTGTAGTCCCAAATAATAAAAGTTTTGCAATATCAGCTTCCCCTGTGATATTTCTGGGCCCTCAGGCACAAAGTTTGGCTTTGGAGACAGTTCCTTTCCAGTTTTGACCTGCACCACAGCTCTATGGACAAGTTCTGAACTTGGAAAACCACAGGAGGTTGGAGTTCATGTAGTAGTTCTGCTGTCTCTTGCTATGATGTCAGCTTCTGTTGCCTTCTTCACAAAATTGTACACCATCTTCTTCATAAAGAGCTTCTTCCCATTTCTTTCTAACTAAGAACTTTTAGAAACTTAATTCTCTTTGGCACAAACCATTTTTTCATAATTTTGCCTTTGTTATGAATTTAACACCACTAATTTCATTATTAACTTTTTGCAATGTTGCTGGTCATGTACAAAGTCTACAGAATGTGCAAAAGTGGGAATTTATTATTATTATTTTTTTTTAGTTGAAAGGAGAGTTTAGGAATGTAGAGGCCTGCTGTAGGAGAGCTTCCTAGTTTCATTTTTCCTTTAGAACTCCTGTTATGAGAGCAGCAATTTAGAGAAATCACACTTAGCAATCAAGATTTTCTCATCCCTTCGTATGTGCTAAGAAAAATTGCAGGTGTTTAAGTAAATAAAATCAAGAATGATTGCTGGATAGTCACTGAGATAACATATTGTATAACAGCTTTTGTCTTTAAAAGAAGTGAGGTTTTGTTATAAATAAAACTGCTCAAATTATGCATTGGAAATAAATGTGGTTTTTTAAATTTAGATTTTTTCTGCTATTTTTTTTTCATAAATAGCTTTTCATTTTGCTTTTGAACCTATTCAGTGTTAGAAATGGTTTACATCCAAAACCATACTGCTGTACCAGATTTACCGAGGTCATATATTTGCTTTATACGTTGAATGTATAAGGACAGCTCATCAGCAAGTCAGTGGAGTTAAGCTATTTACATTATATGACAGTCTAGCCTTTATATGTTTCTGTCTGTATCAGCTAAAATCAGGTGAATCTATATGCTATCATGCTTCCTGCCCATTAATAACACTTTTCAGATTTTCTTCTTTCTCCCCAAAGAGCATCGCTCATATTTTACAAAAAGAAGAGGAAAGTCCCCATGACTCACACAGAAACACCTCAATTAGTGTAGTTTGAAAGGCATGTTGGTCAGGATACACTTCCTCGGGGACAAGGTCTCCTGGGAAAAAGGCCAGTGTCTAAAAATTTCTTGGAAAAGATGGAAAACAGATGGAAACTTTTTCAACACTATTGTTTTGGTATGTGAATTATTTTAGTGCTCCTGAGGAGGATGAGATTAAGAACTTCAGAACATATTTAATAGGCATAATCTTAGTATGGTTTTCAACATAAATATATGTGGCCTTTAACAGAAGAACAAAAGAGATGTTTGAAGGGGTATCATGGGTGTGGAAGATTTCAATCTTGTTTAGCCTGGGGTTTATCTGAAGAACTCTCTTTGGCCAAGATCTCCTCTCACAGCCTCCTGATTCATACCAGTGTAAATAAAAAGAGAATCTAGACCAAAAATTTTATCAGTTTTAATATCATCATAATTACAAACAGCCTGTTTCACTCAGTAATTATACCATGGAGATGGAAGTTTAACTCCATCCTTACTCTGAGATATTCCACTTCTAGGTGATGCCTGTGGCATATTCATATGCATTCTTGGTTCTCTATGGCAGCAACCCATACTCCTTGCAACAAAGGTGACTTTAAGTCATGTTATGGACATCCCATTTGGAGCAGAGCCCCTTCAGTAGGGACAAGGTATAACTCAGAGAGGTAACTTTTCAAGTAAGAGTTAATAAGGCTAGATTTGAACCCATAAGTGAGAGGCAGCAAGCTCCATAATCAAATAACATTCCCAAGAGCCTTTCACCCTGCAGGAAAATAATTTAATTCCATATAATTCCTTCCTAGCCATGAGAAAATCTTAATGATGTGTTGGCCAAACACTAGCATTGGTTCAGCACAGGGTTTGTCTGATAGGTCAAATGCTCACGGGTATAATTTCATAAACTTCTTGGCTCAAGGGAACTTGCTACCTTGCAGAAAGAGCTCAGTGCCCCATTAATTAGTCAGGTGCTGCTCACAGTACCTTAATGAGGTCACTATTGTTCATCCAACTCACCTGACACTTCTGCAAGACAACAAGAGATCTAAGGACAGAGCTGAGTCCCAACTCCCTTATTGCAACCAGTTAAAGATACTTCACAAATGCACCACAGCTGATAAACCAGTTATCAGTCATCAGGACAGTGCTATGAGGTGTTGTGAAAATAGAATTAGTTCTGGAGTGTTTTATTCTGGAGGACTGGAAGCATGCTAAAGATCTCTCTTATTATTTTTAAAGGACAAACATTTTGACTTTCTTTGAGCTGAACTCTGCAGAATTCATCTTACAAGTTCAGCCATCTGCCTGCCACAGGCCATGAGCTGCTGCCTTTCAGCAGAAAGCGAGGATCCATCATTGTTTTATTATTATTGAACATCCTTTATGTTGATAATAAATCAGTTTACCAACATCTGTCACCGGAAGGCTCCAACATGCCACTGCAAGAAACACATATGCCACCCTCTCAGCAGCCTACTGCAATCCAAATGTTTTGGGGAAAAAACTTTCAGTTTGGTGTCCTATCTACATCCTTGACTAATAAACTCACCCTACCATGAACTTCAAGGAAGCGCAAGAAAATCCTTGAGATTCATTTACTGTGAGACCATAAGGCCAGGTCCTCAGCTGAGAAAGTCATAACGGAGCCATGATTTTGTCAGTAAAACTGTGCTCCAAGAAAATCCTTCTCATGGTGCCTTGCTGGGAAGATTTTCCTATTCTCTGCAGTTATCAAAGAGCAATAAATATTAAGTAGACTTGGTCAATACTTTTTAATGTGGTTTCTTTTTATTGCTGGAATATGCTGCTTTGCCTAAACAGATATAGTTCGGAGGGGTGGGATGGTTTCAGTAGATTTTTTTCATTTCAATCATTCTTCTAAAAACAATGGGTTTGAAATGGTCAAAAAGCTTTCTCTGGAATTTACAGATCTGAAAAAAATTGTTCTTTATTTGAAGCAGCTTTTCATTTTCAAATATAAGTTGACTTATCACAAAAATTCCAAACATAAATAAAAAGATGAGTGGTTTTCTGATGTGACATGGGAAAAAGACTTGAAATATTAAAAGTTCTCAAGATACAATTAACCCATTTTCTGGTGAATTCTAAGACTAGCTGTATGCTGTGTATACTTGCAGGGTAGTTAACAGGACTATTTATAGAGTATACCACCAGAATAAAATCTAATCTACTAACTATGAGATATATTAAAAGTAATTGCATAGAAGTGAAACTCTGCTGATTGAAATTAGTGCCAAAGCATCCACTGAGTTGAAAACAGTAAGTCTGGACGTATCACAGCCAGCATTTTCTCAGGAATAGAGGTTGCAAAAAGATCCACCGTGGAGAATCTAATCTGATTCTACTCTTACAGTCATTTATGGCTTCCTCACCACAGCTGAGACAACTTGTCCCAGCCTTTGGCTCTGAAAAGTCCAAAGAGAAAAGCTCTAATTGTGCCAGGGTAATTTCCAGAGCACTGGAGTTAGAACTGGAAATAGGCCATGTTTGACTGAGAATGCAACCAAGAGCAAAAACCAAAGCGAGTGCTGTCTAAATGTACTGTCCCAGCCTCTGCTTCTCGATGGTGTATCAATGGCTCACTCAAGGAGTGCAAATATGTCTTTTTAGTAAAGTATTAACCCTAAAAGAAGATGATTTACAAAAGAGAAGTGGTAAATCTTAAACTCTCTTCACTCAAATAACAGGTCTCTAACACATGCAATCCTCTTAAATAATACATAATGTCTCCTAGGTAACTCTAGTACTATATGAGAGATGTTTTATTAGTTTCCTAATTAAATTTCACAAACTTCATAGCAGTGACAGATTCTTGGTTATCTCCGCTGAAGAAATTCATATGGGATGCCAGAGGGAAAGGATGGGGCTGTTCGTCTTATTGCATGCCAAGATTTTGCGCTACCGGTTACACTCGTCAATCTCTATCTGAAGCAGTTAAGAGCTATAAAGAATTCATTAAAAGGGCTGAGATTTATTAGAGGCACCTCAAGCTCATTAGGGATGCTGATGAAATGTGAAGCCCTTGAATCCACACACCATCTAAGAAACACTCAAGTAGAGCCTATTAAATTTTGGAAGAGAGGGAAAACAAAGTGTTACCAAAAAAACATAAAAAGAAAATCAAGGTAATATTTTCTAGTTTCTGTTATTGTTGATAAAAATTATAATTTTCCACTGTGTGTCTCCTTTTCCTGCTCTCCTCCCATGAATAGCAAAATGACAGCAAGACTGAGGTGTTTTAGAGAGAGAAAGTGGGGAGGAAGATAAGAAATACTAGAATATGGTTTAAACTGCGGGAAAAGCAATAAAAAGAGAAAGAGAGAATGAGCGGACTCAAATAACAACTGCTGTGGAAAAACCAACTTCGACAAACGCAACTTAGCCCTTGAGGTGAAATACTGGGATCACTAGAAATAGTGAAAACATCTTTGTTTTTTCCCCTCCATCCTCTGCAGGATTCTCAACCATTCAAATATTTCAAGTTACACTGAAAGCTCAGAGGTTTTTGGACTGATTTTTATTTTTTATTGTCAACTGAAGTGTTTTAATTTTCCCTTTTTCCATGAAACACGGCACTTTTGGAAAAAAGCAGGCACTTTCTGCAAAATTATTTTCATTGTTGAAACATTTACCTCTCAAAATGACAGATATTATTACCTGTCTGAAACAAATGAGAGGAATAGAGAGGAAAAGAAGGAATTTTCACCCCATTTGAGCTGTAGAGTATGTTGCAGAGGAGATGCCAGTTGTAGACTTGCCTTTAGGCCATCTCCAAACCTAAACAAAAAACAACCACCACCACCAAAACAGTTTCCTTATAAAACAAGTATTGGCTGAGTTTAGCTTAATAACGACCTCCAGTCCAGCTTGGTGTGAGACATTTTCAACTGGGTCTTACCAATGAAGTAGCTTTTCTTTAGATGGTTTTTCCTCTATGTATAAAGACTTACATGCTAAAGGCACAGGGAGCTTCTGTGGCCAAATGAAATTAATTTTGTGCACAAAGCATTCCCCCCAAGGAAGGATTATAGCCCAGGTAATAAGAGAAATTCTCTAATGAGCATGCATGTGAGAAAAGGCAGAGTCGCTCCACAGGATGGTTGATTTGGGAGCTCTGTCACCCCAACGACGTGTGCAAGGTCGCAGCTGGCACACGCAGTTGCTGGAGATGCAAATGCAAATGACATATACTTCTCTGAATGCCAAATGTCTGCATTTTCTTTGTATCTCAGGATGCAAATACAGTTGAGAAAATTAAACTTCACATCTAGAAGGAGATTGAAATCTGAAGTTCCCACAGATTTAGAGGTGTTCTTGTTTAGACCATTCTAGAGATATACTCAGGCTGTACTGAAATACACCGTCAACTTATGCTGAAACAGGACAAATTGCAACACAAACCTTACCAAACAGGTCAAGAGGACATGAGGGTACATTATCTTATTTTCTCAGCCTCCCCCCTTTATGTTGAAATAAATCTTTATTCCTTTAGTCTTATATAAATTCTGCCTTTTTTTCTCATAAGGATTTCACAGTGAATAGTAAACAAAATTAAAA
Organism: Streptopelia decaocto; assembly: GCF_964273445.1. Classification (NCBI taxonomy): domain Eukaryota; kingdom Metazoa; phylum Chordata; class Aves; order Columbiformes; family Columbidae; genus Streptopelia; species Streptopelia decaocto. The sequence continues at coordinate 10,822,181 of NC_138669.1, forward strand.
TATCCAAACCAGTGTCAGCAGAATGAATTACCTCCATGACCAACACCTAATGCGTCAAGACCTAATTTAGGACATATTTCTTCAGACCATCAGCAACGAACACAGTGGAGTTGTTTGCATGTTGCACACACAGATGCTGCATCATTGTTTGAGAGAAGGAGCCCCATGCGTGTAACTCACAGAGCAAAAGCAGGGCTGACCCTGTGAAGATCAGCATCAAAATGAACCCAGAAAACACTTTCAGACAAAGATAAATTCATACTGTGAAGCAGAAAGTGTTCATGTCCAAGATCCCTGCACTACAATCACACAGCACCTGTGAGACGCTCACACACACAGAAACACATGAAGAGACAGCGCCAAATAAAACCGTAACAAGTTTTTGCAATGCTGGTGAATGATGCTTACCTGAGTTAGACAAGGCAGAAAAGCCTCATTTTGAAGCCAACAGCCACCTAAGAAAGGGGTGGATTTGTACTGAGTGGTTTGATTATTGTTTTCAGGTGTGGTGATTTATGCCCTTTCCCTCCCCTTGGTTTCAGGAGAGCTCAGGTGAGTTTCCCAGGCCACGCAGGGGCTCCCCAGTGCCCACCAGCAATGCTGATTAAGGGGGAGACTGGGCAGGAGCCAATTAATATCCAATGTAACAAATGGTGTAAATCACTTGAGAGCTGGTGCACACAATCCACTCTCCAACTCGTATCAGAAAAAGTATGTGGCCTTACAGATGTGTAACATGCAAATGGAAACTAGTCACCCAAAATTGTGGTGCTGCTCCATATTAGCCTGGCTCACAGGATGCCGCAGTCTGTGAGATGCAGATGCTGATAAATTCCTAAAAGGAAACAGTTCCTGGAGCAAGGTTCTATGTAACAATTAACTGCAAAGATATGGTCCTTTCCAACCATCATACAGAAAGACAGCGACAAAAGCCAGCCCAAAGAATACTAATTTTCTAATTCTGTGCTCAAACTGCAGAAGAACCTTGAGTCCTCACACTGTGTGGTGTGTAGTTCAGATACATGTACGTTTGTGCATTTTCTTATGCTCTTTTAAAGTGAGTATGCCTTTCTTAGAAAGAGTGTGCTAGAAAAGGCACCGGCTCATCTCCCCATGTGTCACTGCTGAAGGAAAACAGCAGCAGCACATGAAAGACTAAGCTGAGTTACACTGGGGAATCAGAACCCCTTGACCAATCAGGAAAACTGTTGGTGGTTTTGTACTATCAAGTAATATTAGCACCCAAATTTTGTACCCTTCTCTAAAAAGAAGTAGAACTTCTAACCTCTGAATTCACTTCTCTGTGAGGTTCAAGACATTTATCCTCTAGGATGACCTCGAAAAAATTGCCAATGAGTTACAGCTGTGATTTACTCACAGAAATAGACATCTGCCTTTGTCCTGCATTTACGTTTAGCAATATTAATAATCCAGGTGAAGATGTTGTTCTGCCAGCATGTATTAGTTACACAATCACCTCTTGCAGAGGGTGTGGGAAGCTCACTACATCCCTACAAAAGAGAGCAAAAAGATAAAGAGTAGCTTTTTTAATACAGAAGATTCCCAAATAGTAATGAATACAGCCAACTGTGGAGCCCACCAAGCAAGCAGGTGAAAATATATTAATGCAAACATTTACTGTAACAAGTCTCTTTTTTCCCCTGGAGACATTTCTGCTCATTCAAAATGTGCAGCAATAAATCAAATTACATCAAATACAACTGCCTGAAAGGAAGCCACACAATAATCGGTTTTGAATTTTCCCACCCGTATCCCATAAAAAGCCAGTACAGTGTTACAGAAAGTTAATATGTGCATCTAACCCATTTTATCTGGCTCGAAACTGTATAGAAAGACATCTGATAGCAGCTTGTATGGACAAGCTCTTATTAAATGTAATTACTCAACAAGGTCTATCCTAAATCAGTTTATGATCAGCAACAGACAGATAGAAATTTGCTAGTATTCCATGACTTTGCATATTATGGGAATAGTTTTTAATATTTAAAAGTTCATATCTTTCCTACTTATGCTTTGATTTACTACTCATGAAATGAATGTGAAATCTGATTACATTAACTGAGCATGTTGTCAGATTGTCACTTTTCTCCTTTTTAATTGCCTCCCATCTCTTTCATTATCCCTGACAAGCCACATTTTCAGCCCAACATCCAGATTTGCATGCCTGGTTTTTCTATACGCAGTGCTACACAACTGGTTATTCTCTAAGTTTCCACAGACTGCATGATCTCGTTGGGGTAGCTGGGATGCCAAATGCAGACATGTGCTCGCTGTGAGCATGTACAATTGTTTGTATTTCCTACCACAGTGAGACAAAAATGCGAAATCAGAAAACTGTCAGAGGACATAAAGGGCAGTAAGTCTGAGCCTGTGCATGATTATCTACGCTATTACAGCCATTATAGATACCTACAGTATTGACTATTTGAAGCAATTAATAATTCCTTGTATAAGGATTTCTCCTGTAGTGCCTCAGCTGTTCTAATTAAAAACAGCATAAAGACCTGTCTCAAAACTCCATACAGTAATTCAATGGCTGGCTTTACATTCTCAGTGGATACTTAGAACTACTCGTTGTAAACTGCAGAGCAGCCTTTCCCTACTCTGAGGATCACCATGTGTGATTTATGGTGAACTTACTCCTGCAACACAGGAGCACAGGCACCAGAAGACCCGATGGAGAATTTCACCTTCACCGTAATGCCCTGAACTGAATCCCCAGCTACACAGAAATAATTCTCCCAGTAGCTGAATTTTACTCAAGCTTACTCAACACCATATTAAGTTTCTGGAGAACTCCTTGATTTCTATAAAACACAGTAATCTGCCTGGGTGTTAATGAAGGGGTTAATCAGTTAGGTAGTCCCCTTACGCCCCCGCTGTATTCAGCTGGTTTAGGTGAAGTTACACCTAGTTTTAAACTGCCACTGTAGGAGAGTCCCAACTTGTTTTGCTATCAGTTGGCTTTGATAATTTGCCAAGGAGCTAATCCTGCCTGACATGCAGCTCAGAGGATCCACCTCACCTGGGCTTTATCAAAGCAGTTAACCTCCGCTTTAAAAGCGGTAAGTGTAATCCTGCCAATAGTTGCTGCAGCTGCCTGGAAAACACATTTTGTAAACGATTCTGCATTTTTTTTTCCTTCCTTCAGGAGGTTTGTCTCTCACATTACAGCTCTTGCTGTGTTTATGGAGTCACCTTCTCTCCTAGAAATTTGCCGTGTTGCGATGCCGGCTCCTGGCGGCTGTGGGACTTGGAAGGGAATAGTTCAGTGCTAACACAAACACTTTTGCTGACAGTGTAATTACTCCCTTCCCCAGGATTTTTCCTTGTTTTCTTAAATGCAGGACACCTACAGTCACAATAGCAATATATCATTTGCCTGTAGCACAGCTTTCTTTCCCCTGTAAAGTGTTAATGAAGTTCCTGTCCTTGTTTCTGCAGTAATTGTAAAAGCATGTTGGATAATATACTAGCCACACTTTATTAAAATACTGGCCACACTTTATTAAAACCTAACAGTCTGATCCTGTGCTCCCTGCTAAGGAGAGAGCTAACTCTAATTTCATTTGGAGTTCATTTCAACATGCTCAGATCACACACTTGGTTTTAATTCTTCCAGGGCCTGGTCTGAAGACAATGTGCCCAGTTGCAGCATATTCAGCTGTTTCACATTTGACTGTGGCCAAGTCTGCATGACTTTGTGACTCCAGGCCTGATCCTGCAAGGTGCTGAGGGTGTAGAGGCTTTGCTGGGAGCCTTCCAGCTCCCACTGGTGTCTAAGGGGAAACTGAGGCAGCTCTGCAGGGCTCAGGGTGGGTGTACCCAGGTGGGTGGCTCTGGGGTGGGCTGGGGAGGTTCATGGGGCCACTTTGCTGAGTGTCTTGGGACACTGGGGACACCCAGAGCTTGCAAGGCCCTTGCCACAGCGTGACTCAGCATGGCGGGGATTTGCAGGGGACAATGGAGGGGGTGGTGGCAGCTAATTATTTGACAATTATTATTGTTGAATAATCTTTCCAAGGGACAAGGAGGGGGATGAATCTCAAGTGTCTGCCTTTTTCTTTTTCTTTTTTTTTTTTCTTCTTTTTTGAAGACCTAAACATGTGAGTCTTGCATAGATGGAGGTGGGATGAGGCGGTGAAAGGAAAACATCACTGGAGGTTGGTTTTGGTCCCATTGCACCAGCATTAGGAGCAGATGTACATAACACTGTTCATCCACAGCCCTGGAATGCGGTCAGTTCAATCGCCACCATTCTACCTGCAGGGAAACTGAGTCACGGTGCCCTCTCTGGTTTTACAGACCTGGGGCAACAGTTCCCTAAGTAACTGTCCCTGAGACCTTATGTACTAACGTCTACCCAGAATAACTGCAAATTTAGTGCTTCCAGGATTGCTGTTTTCCATATAATTTCCTCTCTGTGTAAAGTATGATGTCTTTTTTCTCTCTTATGTCTTTTTTTTCCACAAACTCATCACAAACTGAGTGTGGAAGCACATATGCATCTGTGTACAGGAAATATCTTGCTATTTATGAGAAGACATATGCAGCAAAGCACATTGTTGTGTTATTTTGAAGGTGAGATATTGCTAGAGGTAACCAAGCTGTCAAACTCTTGAGTGCTACGGCACAAAAAGGAGCCTCTTATTTGAAGTCTCAGTAGAAGGGAGCGTTACTGCAGGTTAAAGAAGTGTAGAATGAAATAACATGAACTTGGACAGGAAAATAAAAGATCCATACAAAGCACATGAGGCAGAACCCCTTGGCCTCTCAAGGCGTCACCTCTACAAATTTGCACAACATTTTCTTATGTCTTCTCTGATGACGAAGCTCTTTGATTTCCTGAAGGAAACATCATTGAAAAATGTGTGGCTCTGCGTGTGATTAAACCATTAAAAGAATGGCCACGGTGCATAGAATCACTCAAAAATGTCATGGCAGACAAGTGCCCAAATACTTCTTTGGCAGAAAGTGATTAGCTGAGCTGGATTTCCTGGTTAAATACAAGGTTAGATAAATACTTGAATAAACTTCTTTCAGCAAGGACAGGATTAAGGAGAATGTCTTATTCTTGTACTGACAAAGCTTTGCTGGTTGCAGACTGATTATATCTTTAATTTAAGACGATTATTTTCCATTTTTGATGATTCACAAGGGGAGAGATTCTCCCACTGTTTGTACTGCTGGAGCCATCAGGCAAAGCGACTCCAGCTGCCTCTTGAGGCCATCAGGAGGTGGCAGGTCCGGAGTGGAAGGTTCAGGTGACCTATGGTGCTGTTTTTTTGGGAATGCCCACCTGGAGAGCTGCCAGGATTGCTGGCAGCCCTGGGTACTGCTAGACTTTTCCTGGCATTACACTGCCTCCTCCTTTTCCAGGTCCCTGGTGCAGGGATGAGGTGCTGTCAGGACATGAGCAAACTCACTATTAAATGCAATGCATTTGGAGTCCACTGCAGCAGTATCTTGCCTTTGGCCAACAACGGACTTGAACTGCATCATGTGTTAGTTACAAATTATGGCGAGCATCTAATTTTGAATTAGATGCCATGGCTAAGAAAAGGGGAAAAGTTTTTTGTTCTTGCTTAGTAGAATGAGAAAGATTCACCCACCACTTGGTGTTTTCCTGCACACTCACTGCAAATACAAATGTAAATACTTGTGTAAATACTTGGGCAGCAATTGCTTGTGGCCAGAGGTAACTCTGGCTTGTGAGGGAGGAAACGATACTGTCCAGTGGGAATGAATTATGGGGCTGAGTTTTGTGCTTAGATATAACAGGGAGAGTCTGCTACAATTATAGTGAGGAGGCCCCAGAAGAAGTATTCCTGGATTTGCATATAGTTCAGCTATATGACTAGCTGTAAAGGATCTACAATGTCACTTAACTTCTTTTTTGCTTCGGAAAGTTTGTGTGGTTAATGAATATTTGCAAATGGACACCATAAAAAAGCTCAATGCTATTTATCGCTGTTCTCTAATTCTATTTGTCACATCATTTATGCTGTATCAAGAGATCAGTTGACACTGACACAAAACAGCTCCATGTTTCTCTTTCCATTCTTTCAGTTTAAAGGTTAGGAATCTACAGTCAGACTTCAAATGTAAAGTAACGTGAAAAGAGAATGCTGGGAAGGTTGCAGGTCAGTTTACATTTGTTCATAGGAAATCCTAGACTGGCATATAGCCCTGGTTTATAGGACTACAATTAGGAGGTGTTATAGCTTCAGCATGTAAGGAGTTGTTAAGTATTCAAGGCAAGGAAATGGCATAGAATGAAGCCTAGAATCTGAGTGTGAAATAAAGCGAAAACACTGCCATAAAAATAGAAGGCGCAAGTCTTCCACGTTGCATCTTTGGAAAAGATTAATTTGTTTGGCTGCTATTGTGAAAGCTCAGATACAGCACATGGCTGCAGCGCCAACTTCTGAACTCAATGGAGCCACAAAAGGGCTGGGTGGTGAATAACTTTGAAGAGCGAAACATCAAACCAGCCTCAACTTGAATTTGAGAAACATCCTTAACCAAACCCAAACAATGCTGTTGAGTGAATGATTCAAGGGATTGGTACGACCCTCCACATTTTGTGTGGAGCGGCAGGAAGGCTGATAATAAAGCCCAGTGGAGCACCTCTTTCCAGGCCAGAGCAGAACAACAAATAATAAACAAAGGAGATATACTTGTCCCCAGTTGGGCATAAGTAAAATCACCCTCTTTGAAGCAGATATGCATTGCTGTCCTTATGTCCTGAATCAGTCTTCACCACGTTATTTAAGTTTTTAGCATGCACTGTTATAGTGGATGCTATTTATCCACGGCATTTGCAGCGTGGCAGACTCATGTGGTGGCCTCTGTTCTCATAGTACCTCTGCAATTTATGCACTGACAGTGGTGCTGCATGGCCTTTTCCTTGGGCATCAGAGTCGCGCCAGCTTGCGAGTATCAATGACGGGGGACTTGATAGATAAAAATCTTCCAGAAGAGAGAATCCTTGCAAAGTCACTATTTCCATCTCCCATTCTGCTGTGTGATTAAATTCCTAACGAGTAGACACAAATATATGATTCTGTTGTTTCCATTTAAAACATGCTGGGTCCCCCACCATGACCTCCCATCTAGATTGCAAGTCTATGTGTCCTTCCTTTGAAAAGCACGATGCATGGACGTTCAGGTTGAGGTCTGGTGTGGAGGTGGGATCCAACCAACCACGGTGTCCCAGTTAGACCAGAGAGAACAGGACTCACCAGTCTGTGCCTGGCCATGACTTGTGGGGCTCCAACAATTCTCCTGACCCGCTTTAGGTTGCCCGATAACCAACGGTCACTGTGCTGGGGCTGTGCATCCAGCAGCGAGCTCCAAAATCTCTTGTGCTCCACCTGGTTTTAGTCTGGATCACCCACAGCCTGATAACACAAACGTGAGCTCATAGAAAGAACGAATCACCTTCCTTATATAAAAATATTCAGAAAGGTAAAGAACCTGGCAGTTGACTCCTTTGCTTCACCATCTCTCTGTTCTCCCAAAGGTTTTAACCCTTGGACAACCTCTCTTCCAAGACAGGAAACCTTCACAAAAACTAAGAATGGGATCCAGATCTGCTGAACTCTGGGCCCATGTAGTAGATCCAGCAGCCTGCAGTTCCCAGGTGAGGGCAAATCCCTGGCTGCAAGAATATTTACTTATATTTGACACTACTGATATGGAACAACTTTTTTCATAAAGTGCCTTGGGATGTTAGATTAAATGAAAAGTGTTGCAACAAAGCACAAATAGCATTCGTAACAGTGCTAATAATAGCAGCACCTGGAGTCACTGCTCCCATAAATAGAGACCAGCAAAAGATAACTGCATGCATGTAAAGCAGATCACCAGAATATTTTTGCCTTAAGCAAAAATGATATGATGAATATTTAATCATTATAAATGCTTGCAGGAACAGGCAATGTGTGAGAGCTTTTAGGAAGATGTGCAGCTTTTCCCCACAACACATTGGATCAGTGCATCACATGCAGGAAGGCAGAGAAAATGCTTATCTCCTCCCAATTTTCTTAACTGAAAAAGATCAAATCTAGTCCTCCTGATTATTAGCATATTGTCAAGTTATGAAAGGTAATGAAACAGTTCACTTGGGAAGCAGCCCAATCTTAGAACAAAGAGAAGCCTGCCCTGGCTATTTATGAGATTCAAACCCAGGAGATCACTACTTACCCCTTGTTATTCTTACTTTTCCCTCCAGTCCTTTTTCTTCTCTTAACCTCTCTAGTCTGTCAGCTCCTTAGCGAAGGGAGATGATGATGGCAGGTACCTACACTGCTTTCACTTGTAGTCATGTAGTACATAGTTTTTCATGTAAACACTATATATAGTTCACTGCAGCTCATTCAGAAACCAAAGTTACAAGCCGCTGAATAAGGACAGAGCAGCAAACAGGATTTGATCTAAAGGACAGACCTGGAAAGAGCAAAAAAATGAGTGAAATGCAGGTAGTTTTGGATGCGTCTTTGGATCTCAAATTTTACTCACCGTGGAAAAGAGAAAGGACTTGGTAACAGTATGAAAGGGACTCAGATGCTTTTGGGCTTTGGTAGGTCAGTTTGTTCTCCCAGAGTCCCTAATTTCCAGGTAAGGCATTCTGCCATCGCACCACAGGGTTTCCTTGGGGCTGCCAACACTGCAGGTAACAAGACATCTGAGGAGACATTCTCCTTATGGAAATTCCAGCAGAGTTTTCCCAGATCTAGTGATGGTGCACATGGCAGCCAAGTGATGGAAAAGACTGTTTTGGCCTTAAAACTCCTCCGAGTTCTGCGCTACTTGAGAGTACTGATATCATCAGGCCTTAAACTCTTCTTACGTTAAGTGCGACTACTGTAGCGCAATGGAGAAAGAGCTAAACAAGATTTATTTGAGCTGAGGCTGAAAGTCTTTTGTATTAAGAAGTCCTAATCCATATAAATACAATGGGTTTTTTGACTTCTCCACTGCCTTACTTTTCCTCCTCATATGCAGTTTTTCCTTTCCTTGCTTCCATAACACCTTCCCATCTCTCTTGCCCCCTTTCTCCTCCTTTTCATATTTCTCTTTGAGCTTTTCTTTCCATTGCTTGTCTTTCTCCATTGCACTTCTGCCCTCCAACCCCACAACAACCCAAACTCTGAAAAACGTCCTTAATCCTCTCCTAATCCGAGGCATACAATAATTAGCTGGAAATAATATTTTTGCTGCTCTTCGTTGGCACAGTAACAGGGAAGCCTCCACCTCTGCCCCGCTGGGAGAGCATCCACGAGCTGTACGGTCGCTTTGGAGAAATGCCAGATTTATGGATTAGCTGCTACAAACCAAAGGGTGGATGAAAAAGTGCTGGGAAGTGGGGAAACAAGAAGAAATCTGCCTTCTCAGCTGCAGTCAAGATTGCTCTTTGCTTTTTTGAGATCTCCCAGATTCTCGGGCCAGAAGCGCTCAAATAGCCCTTAGTCCAGCAACCACCTCCTCACTCTGGGCAGGTAGTCAGGACAAGCAAGACTGTTCCTCCCCTCGGAGGACAGCCAAAAGAGGTTGCTTTGCTTATTTCACATACTTTATCACTTGAAAACTGTGCAGTGGCTGGGCTCAGAGAGAGCTCAAGGGTTCCCAGCAGGGAGGAGAGGTCACACAGGTATTACAGAAGCTGGGGATGAAACCGCACCATCTGAAGGGCCCCATGACACACTCCTTGGGCTTTTGGTTAAGATCAAATGTGGAAGAAGCCAATTCACATTCTGTGATTCTGTAATTCACTTGGTTCAAAACCACTTTCTCAAGAAAGGATAGGGAACTTTCACAGGAACCAAAAGTTTGATGTGACTTAAACAGCACATTTGCTTAAAAACAGAAATGCAGCCTTTATGTTTGTATTCCCTTGTTAGAGACTTTTCCTTACTGCTACATACTGACTCATTAACAAATTTACATGTTTTGATTCCACTGTGAAAGTCTTGAGATAATTACTACAGCTATGGTCCTGGGGCTGAAGAACTGTTGTTTTAAAATGCTTTTACAGACTACAAATTGGATGCTTTTCATACAGGTTATCTAATTTTAATTACAATTTCCCCTCTGGCAATTCTTTCTTTGCTTTGAAGTTGCTGGAGTTTTGTCATCTTTGGGGAGTGAGAAGTTTCAGATTATCATCGTGTCAGATTTTATGTCCATAGAAACACTTTTTTAATAGTTCTTTTACATGAGACAAGCTTTCGTCCGTGGGAGTTTTATTGGTCTGAAAAGACAAGCAACTTAAGTGTAAGAGACGTCCTACTTGTAATGTAAAAAAAATGATCTAAACATATGGCTAAACATATACATTAGCCACTAAAATAAACAGCAATTACTGTCCCTATAGACACAATTGCAGAATGTAAAAATATGACACCATTTTCAATTAACTATATTTTTTCAACTAAGTGTTTGCCCTTTTCAACCAATATTTTATCTGCCTGAGTCATGAGCAGTTGGCAACAAGGGAAGGGGCAGCAAAGGGGTTCTGAAATGAGCAGATAATCTCTCAGAAGGTGGCTCAGTCCAGGTGTGACATCTGCCCACTGATTTATGCACCCACTGGGGTTTGTGCTTTCCAAGCCCGGACAAGACACCCCTGAGCAGCAGCGTTAGTTTTGACCATTGGGCTGGTGCTGGGTGCATTTCGCATGACTAATGGCATAATACTGAGTGTTCTGCTTTCATCAGGAACAGATATAGTCCCTCCCTCCGCTGCATTTGATGCTTGCCGCCCATATATAACATGTAATCCCTTGCACTTTATTGCCAAGATGTTTGTTGGTGTTTGTCAAAGCCAAGGAAAAGAAGGATTTAGCACATAAGCATCTCCTTATGAAGGGCTGATTTGTTTGTGTTTTAAGCCTCAGGCACTATGTCCGAGGGAGAAGATGTTAAATTCGAAGCATATCAACTACGTTCATGTCAGTGATTTTTCTTGTCAGAAATGTTATTGAAATAGCCATTTGGGTTTGCACAGCCAGCAGCAGCGCTGACAGTACAAGGTACTGCCTCACAAGTTCTATGGGCTGCCAACGTGTTTACTCCTGTAATGCACTTATAGCTGAAGCTAAAATAAAACAATCAGCAAATTAAGGATGCTTCAACCATTCTGAGCATTTAGACCTTTAGTCTGCATAGTTTTGAAGACACTAGAGATACAATAGCAAATAGCTAATAAACAAACAAACACAAAGCTTGAAAGGTTTGCTAGCCAACAAGAAAACAGTGTGTATGGGGGAGTGGAAGGCATACACACACAGCTTTCTTCTCTCATCTTTGACATTCCTGAGCTAACAAACAAGAATCAGCCCAAGCAAAATCAAGAAGTGATTATGAGAAAAAAAGTAGTGTAGGATCATTGCTTACATGCAAATGTCCTTACTAGTGGAATAATTGTCATCATGGGGATTTCTAATGATATAAGGTTATATGAAAATTTCAGATTTTACTTCCCTTTCATCCCCCCCAAGAACCTTTCTTCATACAAGAGATCTTGGATCCTGTTCACAGGAACTACACCAGGCACTTCTGATTGAAGAAGATCAGAGGAATTAGCCTGAGTTGATTGAAATCCCTTTTAAATTTCCATAGGCTTTTAAACTCACTTGAATTCAGGTTGCAGTCTCGATCATCTAAGTTTTTCAGGCAGAAAAATTGTGCTTTTTTCCCCCTGCATAAACAGGATCTATGTTTTCCTGAAATGCTGTTCCATTGCACATATTGTTCCCAGCTCTGTCTCCGACGTTTGACAGGGAAACAATGCGGGAGTTACTTGGAAGGAGCCCTGGTTTCGGAGACCAGATGTGGCTGCAGAAGCAGCTCTTTGTCCTTACAAAGCGTGTGGAGTCTCACAGCACAGGAGCCACCAGTTGAAGAAAAGTGACAGATTTTTTAGAGGGAGCCAGAGAAAGAAGCCTGGGCTGGCCACGGTGACTCCGAGCACACAGACACAGCTTCAGATGTTGGCCAAAGGATTGTTGGTCAAGCAGCATTGGGAAACAACCAGCTCGGAGCGGAAACCAAGTGCCCAGCCTGGCTGCTGGCTTTGCCCGCTCCGAGGCACTTCTGGCTTCCTGAGGCGTGCAATCCACACTTCGGTTTTTATAACCCCAGATATCAGGCAGCATTTAGCAACATGAATTTTGCATTACTGGCGTGTCGGGTCAGCAGATTCCCATTGTTTCATGCCATGGCTAAAATGTTGTGAGTGCACCGAGCATGCCACATGCACCCGCGGCCACCTTGGTGCGTGGTACATGGCATCCCGGCTCCATCCTTTGCTGTGACAACCTCTGCGCTGATGGGTTTGTTGCTCATAGCAGTGGTTGGGATGGTGGGTACCCAGCCAGCTCCTGCTGCAGCAAGGGAACCACCAAAACCTTGGCCAAATATGGATTCCTTACTATGTCTGCTCAGTGTCACTCCAGCCACTGGTGTCTGAAAAAGGAAAAAGCAAGGGTTTTCCTTCTAGTTTTTAATGAAATACCCCTGCAAATGAAGCTACTTAGCACTGCATAACCCTCCTGGCACTTGGGTTGGCCAAGGGGCTCTCAAACTAACAAGGTCTTCTATCAAAAAAACGACAAAAAAACACAAGTAAAAAAAAAAAATTATGGTGGCACTTTTGGTCTTTCTCATTCCAAAGCAATTTTATATAGCTGCTGAAATCAAAAGATTTATTCCTGTAGCTCAATTTACAATTGGCTTATGACTTTTAGTAACAAAGGAGGTCATATGGAAGACATAGTCTTCATGGCCACCTGTGATTCAAGGGATTTCCTAACTTTCAGGAAGGTAAATTGGAAGAACAGGTCTTGGGGCTGCAAGCAGAGTCACTAGAAAAGCAGGTTCAGTTACTTTGGGTTAAATCAGCCTAAAAAGGGTGTCAAATCTGTGAGAATCTGAGGTGGCCACATGCCTCAATTCTTTCAAATAAATGTTAGTTCCCTTTCACCAACTGGTTCAACTGTCATAAGAGCTGTTTTCCCTCTGAAAAGTGTCTGGGAGAAGGTCTGACGGTCCCTGATGTGCACTTCCAAAGGGAGATCAGCGCTTGCAAACATCAAAGCAGAGCTCACTGTTAAACTATGCAAGGATATAAAACTTCTCATGACAAGGATTTAAATGACATCAGTTCTTTGCAGGTTTGACCACACCATCCTCCTTTTAACCCTTTCCTCTGACCAGGTGATTCCAACCAGGTAGAAATCTACCTGATTTTGAACTGCAGGCACCTCAAGAAACTATCGTTTTTCTGTGTCCCTCCCGGGGCAGATCTGCAGCCCTCTGGGAACACTCCTGGTCCTGTGGCCTCCAAAGGGACAGCTGTGACAGCCCCCCAGCCCTCCATTTACAGCCTTCTGGAGCCAGTCACATCATCTTGCTTCTCCCCAAAGCAGGGACACAATGGTTTTCTAAGCAACATCCTCAGCATACGCTTCCTCACAAAGGCACGCAACATATATGCTGGCACTAAACATTCCTCTTTATGAACCCCAATTAACTGTACCCACGCCATGACCCACAGCTATGTCAAAATCACACGGTAGCAAAAAACACCCAAACTTCTGACCATCCTTCAACGTCTAAACTGAGATGAGTATTCTACACTTTCAGTCCCTTGTACATTTACCACCAATGGAGTAAAGAGGGGGGAAAAAAAAAATCCTGTAAAGTCAATCTTCTCTGCATTTGCTCATTAAAATATGGTCAGCCTACATGAGAGTTTTATTTGGAACGAAAGGACTGTTAGAGAATTAGTCACAGCCTGGGAGGCAGGAGAAGGGCATTGTTTTATGGAGACAAGAAAGGCTTTGGAAAGCAGATGATTCTAATTTACCTTCTTGACTTTATTCAGCCACTTTCAAACAGATTTCTCTTCATGTGGACAGCAATGTTTATAGCTGTAAGGAGGAGGAAGGTTCAATTTTAACCCCCAGAAAAGAACAAGACTAAGAAATAAATCCTAGAGAGTTCTGTTTCTTCCATGATTAGCAAAGATTTCAGCTCAGGTGATCATCTCCGGGAAATACCAACTAACATTAAAAATACACTGTGAAGCCATAAGTGGGGAGTACTTGCACTTACTGTAATATGAAAAAAATCCATTTCAGATTTGAAATTAAATTCTTCTTATTTAGTTATTTAATTGAACTATACTATTAGAAGTTACTCCATTTAAAACATTTACGTATGAAGATATTTCAACTTCTATTTTATAGGTTTATATTCTGTCCTCAAAAACATAATTTTAGGGGATAGAGCTTGAATTTTACAAGCTATTTAGAGTAGGGTTTTTTTTAACATACCTCAGGAAGATTTCAGGGTAGGAAAATCAGTTTTTTGACAAGTCTTAGTTAAAAGAGCACTTTTGAGACATCTTCAGGGCCAAATTTATATCTTAAAATTGGGATCTGAAAGAGGCAGTGGGAAGGAAAAAAATCACCCATTTTATTCTTTTTCATTTATGAAAATTGTGATACAAGCATTTCTCTATTTACATATGTAGGTATTTATTTAATGTACATTTTCCTTAGTTTCTTTTATTAGATTTTTTGATCCTGTCTAGCTTGAAAGACAATGCGAAGTGAGAAACTCACTGAACGGTGATCTCTCTCAGTCTCACTTCTTCAAAGAGGAAAGCTGAGCAAGCACAAGGAAAGGTGTTTTACTCTGGGTTTTCAAAGCTTTGTTTTGGCAACCTCCTCTATAAATCAGATGCCTGAAGAAATGTTTGAATAAGACAGATCTTTGCTAAAATGCAACGGTCACGATGTAAGTTATTCTTTGCCTACCAAAACATTTCATGCAGACATCTAAGACCTTCCCAGAGATAAATCCCACACCTTTTATTTTCATAAGTTTGAAACGAAATGAATTAAGTAAATCTTTCTACCTTAAAAGTTCACAGAAGAATAAAAAGGCAAAAACAATTTGTGAGGCATGTTCCCCTTAATACACATGTAAATAGACTTCTCTTTCCCCCACAAAAAATACACCCCTCATTGCAAACACATATTTGGATTGGCTCCGTTCTTCATCCATTTCCAATCACAAAAGCCACCATTCCTCCCAATAGCGATCAAAGACGTGAACCCAGCAACTATAACAATTGCTACCATGGAGAAACAATTTAATGAAAACATGCGAATATATTTTTAGAGCCTCATAATGCAGCTTCTCAACTGGAAATGAGGGAAAACAGCATCTCATGATCATGGGTTCTATCAAGCCCACCAAAAAATGCTCTGCAGAGCATAATTTGAGAACCATTGTGTCATACTTTAATCCACAAGAAACCAGCTAACCAAATGTAACAAATTAAGGCAAGTCAATTTAAAAGGGCAAAAATATCACTACTTGTTAGTGTACTACTGATAGACTACTCACTGATGAGCTAAATAAGCACATACACAATCACTTTAGTTTCCAGTAATGTCATTCAAATTAGATTTTTCAGGGGATGTTCTAAACCAGTGCTGAAATATTGGCTCGTGCTTCTTCATTTGAAATGACTGAAGACACAGACAAATGTAATTCACAATATTTTTTCTAAATATTTAAGGAAAAGACTGGGCAAACCCCCTTTCTTGTTGTTATTGGGAAATGAAGAGTAATTATACATTTTGCTGGGGTTTTGCCTTTATACCTGTGACCCACCTCAGTTAAGTCTGAACCCTTCTTAAGCAAGTCTGACAGAAGGTCAGACAAACAGTCATTTAAATTCCTTCAGTTTTTGTGAAAACAGGTGGGTAGGTGCAGGAGAGAGGTCCCTCTAAAATGCCTGAACCCAAAACCAGGAAAAGCTTTACCTGGAGCTTTCCCTTTTGAGATACAAAATTAAATCAAACACAAAACATGAACCCAGAAAAGAAAAAATAATCTTTGTTAGTTCTGCTGCTTATGCAACATCTCGTATTTTTCTTCTGTTTTTCCCAGTCACAGCAGCTGGTATTTCTGTCTCAGCTACAGAGCTAATTACCCGGCCCCAGCGCCTTCATTGGGCATTTGCAAGGACACAGCCATGAAAGACCAGACTGGAGATCTGCTCTGCGGCCCTTGCTGGCTGGGAGTGTTCTAGCTTCTGAGAGTTATGATAAGAGTCCTTAAAAATTCTCCTTAAAATAGTAAAAAAGCAGAAACTGGAATCTATCAGCTACAAAGCCTATGTCAATATTGACTACATCAGGTTTGCCCATGCTATGAGCGACCAATGGTTCAGTGTAAATCCACGGGCCAGATCCTGTAGGCTGTTCTCACAAATGAGCTCACTGGGCTCATGCAGTTGTAAACTCAGCGTTTAGATTTGGCCTGGGAACTGTCTGAAACCGGTGTAATTGCTACTTCTGCAGTGTGATCCTGAACTCGCCATTTTTCACGCGCACTCATCCCCAAGGAAGACATTGTTGGAATTTTTACAATACATCACTTCAGCCGTTTGAAAATCAAAAAGCTCTTTGTTTGAAATGATTTAAAATATGTTTATATCTCATTGCATACTGCTTTTTGACCAATATTTAACTAGTAGTGGCTTGCCCTTTCCGTACTGTACGTGCTTGGTGACCTCCGACCTGCACATGCCGAGGAAGGCCCTTCTGACATCAAAACATTACTCAAAAAAATTCCTTTCAACAGCAGGTACTTTACTGACCTAGATTAAGTTGCTTGAGATGTCAAAGCCCTGAAAAAAAAAAAAAAGAAGCTAAAATTGGCCTAAATGACTTCAGGCATAAAATCTGACCAAAGGAATTATGTCAGATGCTATAAACAGAGAGAAAAGCATGTAGGAAATAAGAGGGATCAAAGGCAAAATCAAGTTAGTGTGATTTTTTTTGTTTTCTCCCGACTAAAATAGATGCTCCTACATGTTCTGATGTGGAAGGAAGCAATGGCTGCTGGCTGCCACACAGCTGACTGCAAAGCGCTTTTAAGAATGTTTTAAAAAGGAAAACCAAAAAAGCGTTGACTGGAACACTCCATGTGATTCTGGGTTTATTTAAAATCCTGAGTCTCTCAGTAACAGGAATTACAAATTTACACAGAAAAAAATAAACGGGTTTTCATGGCTTTTGGGAAGCAAGACTTTGCCCAAAGGGCTCTGTGTGGGAAGGCACGTGAGCGAGTGCTGGGGAGGTGGTGGGACAAGGGACCAACCTGTCTCACAGCTCCGGCCCGTGGATCAGTGCTATGTGTCCCAAATGCCCCCGGTCCACCTCCTACCTCCATAGCATGGGTAGGAGGGGCAGAAGGTTCCGTAAAGGCCAAGTATCTGTCGAAAGCTAAACTGGTCCAGTGTCTTGTACTTCTAGTCTTTGAATTTTGAATTAAATTGTGTGTTTTGAATTAAATCATATGTTCACGGCCATATAGTTTTTAAGGAAAATCTCCCTTACTGAAATCCACGCTAGTTTTTGACCTTAAAAACCTACATGTATTCCAGCACCAAAATAAATGGTCTGACTTTTACAGGTGTTGAACAGCTGAAGTACATCAGCCTCTTCAAGGCAAACTGGAAATGCTCTCTGCCGGTTCACAAGAGCCTGTACTTCGGTGGGCAGGTGTCGAATCCAATCCCTTCACTTCTCCAGGGAGGGACTTTCCTGTCCCGCAGATTCGCGTCAAAGCACTTGAGAAAGGTCACATTTGCTCTGTCCTCACGTGGTCGAAGGGCTGCAGCAGCACGGACAGATCTGGGGCCCTGGACCCGAATCCAAACAGCTTTGAGTCAGCCAGGGCAAACGTGAAATAGCATTTGCGCTGGCACCTCTGCTAGATATTTAGAGTAAAATCAAACATTGAAACAGGTCCAAATAAGAAATGAAATAACTTGTAGAATGTGTGAAATACATGACTTTCTGAAATGTGTTGTAAAGTTCATTTTTTGGGTGTATTTTGCCAGCAGATCCACTGCAGCGCTAGTGCCTGCATTTTCCCCAAATGGACATTTTAACACAGCTTTGCAAGATGAGTTTTTTAATTGGTTATTCATGATGAAAATGTTACACTGAGCTAAGAGTGCCCCACAGGATGGATACTTAGAAAACCAGTTATTTTTGTAATGGACATAAATAATCCACTCGACAGTACTCTGGAAAACTCCCCCAGCTTGGTTAGCTGGCTCTCCAAGTTTTGCCACCACAGGATACAGAGAACAACGAGGAAAACAATGAAACTGTATACATCTTAGAATAAAAGGAGCACCACTCTTTCGAAAATGCAAAACTCCAGAAATTTGTAGAGAGGAAAAGAGAAAAATCTAATAGCATATAAACTGTTATGTGAAAACAGGGCTCCGTGAATTACTCCAGATTAAACCCAGAACTTTGGAGATCCCTTTGTCAAGGGAGACTCCTTTGTCCATGAGGCTTAGTTGTAAAGATTCTAGGTGGAAATGAGTACCTTTTATTAATAAATCCCTGGTT